>NW_015388264.1:131046-193807 GCF_001527695.2 Protobothrops mucrosquamatus | reverse complement strand
GTTGAGACAGTGTAAAAACCAAATCATCCGCAAAGGCTTTAAGTTTATATTCTTTAGAAGAAATTCTTAGGCCTTTAATCAATGTAGAATCTCTAATTCTAGATAATAAAATTTCCAGTGATAACACAAATAATAAAGGGGAGAGTGGACAGCCTTGTCTAGTTCCTTTTTGTATCTCTATAGGCTCTGTCAAGTCTCCGTATATTTCGTTTTGTTCTATATAGTTGGCCATATGCTGATTTAACCCAAATATATGATTAGAATGCTAAGCATCAAGTTTAGCCATATGGTTGTCACTGACAATAATCACAGGTTTTCAGTATAAGAAAATATTGCTTCAAAATGAATACAGATAGTCCACAACTTATGACCGCAATTGAGCCCAAAATATTTGTTGCTAAGCAAGCCAGTTAAGTGAGTTTTGTTACATTTTATGATCTTTTTTGCCATGGTTAAGCGAATCACTGCAGTTAAGTGAATCATATGGTCATTAAGTGAATCTGGCTTCCCCCCATTGACTTTGCTTCTCGGAACCCGGCTGGGAAGGTTAAAAATGGTGATCACCTGGATCCCCCCCTCCAACAGTGCAGCTATTATAAATACATGCCAGTTGCCAAGCCCCCAAATTCTGATTATGTGACCATGTGAATGCTGCAATGGTTATAAGTGCAAAAACTAGTTATAAGTCACTTTTCAGTACTGTAGTAACTTTGAACGATCACTAAACAAATGGTAATAAGTCAAGGACTACCTGTATAAATATCAGTGTATTAATTTCTAAATATATACTAACTATATATACTAAATATATACTAACCGTATGTTTAGGTGTGTGTCTTGTGTGTTTCACTTTAAGAGCGGGCAACTAAATTTCATTTTTGATGTTTGCCATTGTGACCGCAGTAAAAAAAATGACAATAAAGGTTATCTTATCACCATTAGTATGTAAACTGAAATGAATAAAGCACAGATAAAAACCCCAAAATGAATGATTAAATGAAAAGAGAAATAACCAGCAGACCTGTGGCTCTGAGTACAAACACTATCTTGGTTATTCCCCCATGCCTCTGAGTGGAATGTATATTATGGGGTAAAGAAATGTGCATGCTGTCATTTACCAAAGTAACATGTTAAGTTGTGGGGAGATAGTTTGCCTAATGCTAAGTTAGTCATTCTTAATCACATCACCACAAACAAAACTTTTCTTTTGAGTCAAATGGGTTTAGCCAATTTCTTTAAAACTGTGTGGTTTTATTAGAAATACATCTTCGGTGATTAACAATAAACAGTTCTTGTGTCAGTATAAAACAAATATAAGAAAAAATGGCCTTAAAATGTTTTCTTTTTTAAGAATGGTTGTTAGACTTTATCACCAGACCTGCTGATTTATGAGGACATAAAAAACTGAAAATGAATTGTCTATGAAACTGAGGTTGTACATATACCTTTCTCTAATTATTTTGCATGCCAACTCTAAAGAAGCACAAGAACTTATAATATTGATATAACAGCAGAGTGCCAATGAACGCAACCTAAATGTTGTACAGAAGAATTATTTGTAATTGTATATTTACAATTAGAGGAAGATTCATTTTCCAGTAAGTGCAGGTTGTTATATTCATTTCCAGTAAATTTCAGCCAATAAAATCCTAAAAGATTTTGGATCCATGGATAATATAAACAGATTTACAGCTGATGTTTCATTAAACGCCTCAACATTTTATAAGTAGTTAATTTGGTGACAAAAAAACCACTCCAAGCAAATACAAACATTGTTCAAATGGAACTTGAAGTAGTGCAGTAGTTGTAGCTCTGCCTGTTATCACATAGCATGTTGTAGAGAAAACAAAAGACCCAATGTTAAAGCAATTTATTATCCGGTGATGAAAGATACCACATGACAAGGTTTTTTAAAAATAATGTTTTAGGGGGACTCATTTTAGACGATCTAATACATGTGAAAAGCAATTACGGTAAATTACATGAATTTTGATTGAAAACGGAAGTATTTTCAAGAACATTTAAAGACATACTCTTCCACATAAAAAATTTATAAATATTCAGTATTTTCTATAATTCTGACAAATGGCACATGCTAGCAGTATCTCTAGTGATATGGACAGAAAAATTAAGAACGTCTGAAACTGTTCAATATTTCCAGCATTACAGCAATTTTCTATTTCACCGCATTTTTAGAACTAATGGTTTATATCTAGCATTTTTTTCAATTCTTGAAAAAGATATTCCTGTCTATATTCACAGACATTAGAACTATGGAAGCATTTCCTATGACACCCTATGGAAACAAAAGCTGGACTTTTGAAGAAGCAGGATAAAAAGACTTTGAATATGGTGTAGGAGCAAATTCTTTAAAAATCAAGTAGTGCTTGAATTACAACCACAATTGAGCCCAAAATTTCTGATGTTGAGACATTTGTTAAGTGAGTTTTACCCCATTTTACAACCTGTCTTGCCACAGTTGTTAACTGAATCACTGCAGTTATTAAGTTAGTAACACTATTGTTAAGTGAATCTTGTTTCCCCACTGACTTTGCTTGTCAGGTCTGAAAAGGAGATCACATGGAACACTGCAACCTTCATAAATATGAGTCAGTTGTGAAGCATCTGAATTTTGATCACAAACCCACGATCAAAGTCAGTCTTTTCAGTGCCATTGTAAGTTTGAATGGTCACTAAATGAACTGTTGTAAGAAGGGGACTATCTGTACAGCCAAGGAAACAAATGAATAGAACAAAAGAGCCAAACTCAAATGACCAAGCTCAAATTATAATTTGGTCATATTAAATGAAGCCAAACTTTGTCCATAAAGTTGGGAAAGGTGGAGGAGAGGAGAACTTGATTACAATAGTGATGAATGAGCTGTTGAGAGAGCCAAAAGGCCAAGTTGCATCCTGAAAAGGGGCAAGTTATTTATCACCAAGCATCAATCCCAGCTTTTGGTATATGATCAAGTTTGCTCTTTTCTTATCTCTAGTTTGGACAGATTGACAGCCTTTCCATGATTTCAATAATAAAAGCTTGTTTAATATCACATTGAGCAATGTATGGGCCCATATTTGCATAAAGCTGAAAGGATAAAACTGGAACATAGTCCTGTGGTAATAAGTGTTATTGCACAAACCAAGGCAAAGTGATGTTTGAGTCCAACTGGTACCTGCAGTTCCAATTCTTTACTTAGCTACAGTAAAAAAAAAAAGAATTGCAAATTAGAAGATCACTAAGATACATTTCGTTCAAAACAGATAACACATAACTTTATCATATTTATTGTGAAGTGTATCTGAACACCCACATATGTTTAACTTAAATATTTTAATCTAACAATCCTTTCACACTTTCCATTTTCAAGAGTTCTTTGCAACAATCTCTTTTATGGCATAAATTTGTATAAAACTATACAGTTGTCACTGAGCTTTATTCCTAAATATGAATGGCTGCAGCATTAAGAATTCTGCTCCACAGCAATAGAATAATTTATAAGTGTAATTGGATGAAAATATTTATCTTTTTATTTTGAACTCAAAGTTACGTTTAATACTTTAAACAATACATTTCATATTTAAGACTGTGTTCACTAGTACTGATGATGTTATCTAGTCAATTAGTGAAACACCTACTGGGTGAATAAAATGTAATTGTTTTAGCAAAATTTAGATTGATAAGCAACTTTTTTTAATTGGCTAGAACTATGTATGGACTAGAATAAAATAAACATTTCAAAATAATTATAGAAGTATATATTTGAAGAAAAACCAAAGCATAGAAGAAATATGAATGTACCATTTTATATTTCATGCTCTTCCAATAGCATACATCTAGATTATTCTGAGAACATGGAGCTTCTATTTCAGTTTCTTTCAGGCAGTTCACTGAAAAAAAAGCTAAGAGAAGCAAAAAGAAAGACAGTTTAAATGCAGCACTCAGAGAACAGGTTATTCTTAGACTATAAGCATTACTTTACTTTATGAAGGTATCTCCCTAATGCTTCCTTTACTATGTAACATTTTCTCGCCAAGTTTTTATGAATCAACACTGTCACTTTTTAATTCCTTTTCAATAATAATCACATACATTTTTGGCAATGGATCATTATTTCTGGACTTTGCAAGACAACAAGGATTTTTCCATCACTTTCTGAGGGACGGTAATACCGGCAGTGCAGTGGTAATAATGCTTTAAAACAGGTAATGCACTTAGGATCAGGTCTCATGTAAATGAGGACAGAAGAATCAGTTGCTAAATACTCAGGAACTTCCAAATCTACTTCATCTGTAATCACCAGTGCCTATGGAAAAAGAAAAAATGTATAATGAAAATGACATAAGTTATAGTAATATCTAATTTATATTATAATCCTATTTAGGGAATGGTACTATCTTACTGAAAAGTCTCAAAGTTAGCCCTATTATTCCTATACAGGTAGTCTTCAAATTATGATCCACTATTGAGCCCAAAATTTCCATTGCTAAGCAAGGCAGTTGAATTTTGTCCCATTTTAGCACCCTTTTTGCCACAGTTAAGTTAATCAATCCAACTGTTAAGTAAATCACGTGGTCATTAAGCAAGTCTGGCTTCGTCCATTGACTTTGCTTGTTGGAAGGCAGCTGAAGAGATTAAGAAATGATGATCACATGACCCCAAGATAGTCATAAATATAAGTCAATTGCCAAGTGCCCAAATTCTGATCAAGTGAGTATAGGGATGCTGCTATGAACCTAAATGTGAAAAATGGTCATAAGTTACTTTCTTCAGTGCCTTTGAAACTTTGAACAGTCAATAAATAAATGGTTGTAAGCTGAGAATTACCTGTATAACTATCAGTGTTTTTTTTCACCCTCTCCTTAATACAGGTAGTCCTCAACTTACAACCACAATTGAGCCCAAAATTTCTGTTACTAAGTGAGACAGTTGTTGAGTGAGTTTTGACCTATTTTACCTTTCTTACCAGAGTTAAATAAATCACTGCAGTTGTTACTAACACGGATGTTAAGTGAATCTAGCTTTCCCAGAGTTTGCTTGTCAGAAGTTTGCAAAACATAATCACATGACCCCAGGACACTGCATAGTCATAAATATGAGTCAGTTGCCAAGTGTCTGAATTTGGATCATGTGATCATGGAGATTCTGCTACAGGAGTGTGAAAAACAATCATAAGTCACTTTTTCAGTGCCATTGTAAATTCGAACAGTCACTAAACGAACTATTATAAGTCAAGGACTACCTGTACTGAATATTTATGATGGTCTTTGGTTATAAGCAATAACATCAGTAAAATTGATACAGAGATTGTAGCCAATTATTGAATTACTGTAAATCCTTATAGTCACAGTAGCTGGCGTGGTCTTTGATTTTAAATTCCAAATCCTCAAGTCATTATCAAAATGACAAAGTACTACTTTGAAAGTACTTTCACTTTCAGAAGTCTTTAGGTATGCGGTACAAAATGGAGGGGATATTTGAGAATCACTACTGCCTGATGCTTTAATCCCAGTTTCAATAATACCAGACAGGAATTACTACTATTAAGATATGGGTACTGTACCACATTTTATTTTTTTTTCTCTAAAGTGTCAGGATATAGTTATTTCAGACATTAATCTTATGCATTTCTGATTTCAGTTCTTTGATTAATTCTGTTTCCCCTTAAGTACTTATTAAATACTTATGATTGTAAAATTAGAAAATTAATAACATATTTATAAGAAAAAAGAATGTATTTAGAGAGTGCTGAAAATGTATTTAATTTTTCCCAAAACTTCATAAAAAATAGCATTTCGTTCTACCTTTCAATATTTCCAGAAATGTTACATACTTATTGCTAATTGTTTTGCGCTGTATCTGATGCAAAATATCATCCAAAAATCATACCTCAGTGAGATTATGCTGTTGTAAAGATTTCAATTCATAGGGATCCACATATAATCCTCTTGGGAGATGTACTTTAATTGCCAGCTTGCAACTTTTAAGGTCTTCATCAGCTATACCAAAATCTACCCTAATCAAGAGATCTCTAACACAAACAAGAAAACAAAGAAAAAGGATTTTAATAGACTTGCGGAGAATACAAACAATTTCCAAACATACCAGTTATATATCACTGTATAAAGAACTTTTAAATATTGTAAATCTGCAATTGTAAATTTAATCAGCAGGTTTTTTTCTAAAAATATGTATATATTGTTTTAATGTTTTTAATGTAAATAGCTTCAAGTCACCTTTGGCTAGATGGCTGGCTCAGGAATTCAGGGAGTTGAAGTCCACCAGTCATAAAAGAGCCAAGGTTGCCTACCCCTGATCTAAACTCACATCACAGAAATTAATGTAAATGCCTTGACCTAAAGCTGAGATTAAGTCGCAGCCCAATTAATTTTACATTACTTGAATGTAACTACTACATAACTAGATGTATGTAGACTGAGCTCTATACATACCTATTGGACTAAGCAAACTGAATATACACTAATAAAGATTTATTAATATTACCAATTATCTCGCCTCATGTCCGTATATACCAGAAATGTATTTCAACATCATTCAGTTGCTCAGTTAACTGTTTATTAAAAGTACACATGCTTTTTGATCCAAAATCATGCTTTGATAACAAAAGAAAAATTTCTCATAATTTTAAGTATACAGGTTTAAAATGTAATTGAATTCATAGAATTACAATATTAAAGATTGATTAAAAGAAACTGTTCCTAGTCATGTAAAAGCTGCTTGAATAGCCAAGTAACATGTGTGCCCCATCTAAAAAAACTGAATAAAAGTGTATATGCCTATTGGATATAATTAGAAAAAAGCAAAAGTGATGGATTTAGGCCTTGCTGAAACACTGTTAAAATTCACCGATCAATATTTGTGATAACTGACCTATGAAAGCCATCTTTCAAAAGCTGTTGCGAGATTTCAGGACATGTGTTCTGTGCATCTATTAAAACCAGAAATTAAAACCAGAAAAGTCTTTACTGTTTTCAACAATAGGTGATCATTTATAAACAGCATAATACAGAATTCTAACACTTTCAAAATTTCAATATTCTTATGTCCTTAATCCAGAATGGAAATGAAATTATTGATATTGTAATAAATATAAAAAGACTTCTTTCTTGAAGTCAGACTGCAGTCCTTTAACTTAATGGATGCAAACTGTTTTAGTCCAGCCTATTGTAGAATGCAAAAATATCTTGTCCCCAAATTTCCAGCAGCCTGAACTTCCAATATAAATTAGAAGTTTTCTGGCTACACTGCCACATACCTCCCATAACAAGATAAGCCTGGTTCCATTCCTTTCAATATTCTAAAAGACCTGGTTTGTTAACAGGCCTGGGACTGCCAGAAAACTGGAGACGTACTTAGAGGGTTCCATTGTTGAAGTAGCTATTCTTATTCAGATTGTAACTTACATAAAAATTCAGGCATTATACATAGACTAAAAAATTTCAGAAAGGAGAGAATATCCCATTTGAAGGAACCCATTTTTCTTCTACTGGTACATTTCAAGATAAACCTGCAAGACCAAAAAAAAATAATCACATTATAACAAATGTACAGAATATTTTGCATAGTACAGATTATTTTGTTACATAACTATGAAAATGACAATAAGAATTAATTCCATGTAAGATAAGTTCTGTAGTTGTTCCTGTCTACTGGCTTTATAAAGTTTCAAAAATGTCCAGCACAGCATTTTAAACTTATAAGCTGGTGCATCTTAGCATACATATATTTATGACATCTCACACTGTATATATAAAATCATTTCTTATGTATATATACATCACAATTCAATCATGTACTCTTTATTTGTATACATGCAATAAAAGAAATGCTTTTGAATTTGGAAATTGACTCGTATCTTAAGAATGCTGATACAACTCATAATGTTTGAGTACAAAATCCATTGAAATCAAAGTTTCTTTGTAGAAAATAAACCTATTTTGCTAAGGACATTTTTAATCAATAAAATGGATTTGTCGTAAAAGATAGTCGTGCATAATCAACATTGGCTGTATTTGAAAATCTAAAATGTGGGTAATACTGGGGCAAGGCTTAGATCAGGGGTCTTCAAATGCTGGCTGAGGAATTCTGAGAGTTGAAATCCAAAAGTCATAAAAGGGCCAAGTTTGAAGACCCCTGGCTTAGATAGTACTTGGGTGAGAAAACACCAAGGAGTCCCAGACTATAGACTATACCAGAAGTTAAAAAAAAACAGAAAAAACAAAAGGCAATGATAAGCCATCTATATATCTAGTCATCATGTGCAAATTGAGTAGCCATATAAATCTGTTTAATATTGTTGCCAAAACAACACAGATATGTCCATGTTACCGGAAGTCAAACTCAACTCAAGGTGAGCTTTTACTAATACATATTTTCCAAAGGAGGAAAGGGCCATGCATCCTTCCATAGATCATTCCATAGATTATTCTCCCAAGTATTTATATGCACATCAAATAACCAAACTGAAACTATCAATAGAGTTATTGCCCAGTAGAAAAGTTCTTGAGAATCAGAAAGGCTGCAGTTGCAAAAATCTGGACATTTGTTAATACTAAGGGAACTCTAAGAAAAACAGAGTTCATGTGTTATGAAGCATAAACCAGGCAACTTTCTTTCATTTACTGTATTGAGTTTAAGTTAGATGTGCATCCCAACAGCTCCTATTTTTCTATAACAATATTTCTTATAGAAGAAAATATACGTAGCTCAGAGTTGAACTGCAGAGTCCTTGGTGCTCTCTGAGCTTGGTTGTTTGCTTGCAGATATTTTATTACCCAACTAGATAACATCAGTGCTAGTGCAGATGTTTTATTACCCAACTAGATAACATCAGTGCTAGTGAGTGTGAAGTTTGCTCCTTTTATATGTAATAGTTTCTCCTGACAGTGTTGGTGGGGGTGTGGTTTCCTTTGCTAGTTCCTTGATTAGGGTATTATTTTCTGCTTGAATGTTTATCTGATGTTGATTCCTGCTTATCTGGGTACTGGAGTGGAGGTGTCTATTGCTGGCCACTTTGTCTGAAAGCCAAGCTTCCAGGAATACCCTAGTATTTTGGGATTTGGCTTGGTCTAGGATGCTCAGTTTCCCAATTGAAACTGTGGCTGTATATGAGATTAAGGAGTTTTCTGTATATGAGATTAAGGAGTTTTCTGTATATGAGATTAAGGAGTTTTCATGTGTCTTTTGACACAGAAATAATCCAATTTACACCCCATTCAAAAGAGATAACACAATGCTAAGAAGGAAAAAAAAAAGATCAGAACACACCCACCAACCAGGGCAGGGCAAGCTACTTTATAAAGAAGGAACAAACATCACACTGACAAGCATTGATGTTATGTACTTGGGCACCGAAACATCTGCAAGCAAACAACCCAACTTAAAGAGCATCAAGGACTTCATAACAATCACTCTGTGAGGTACAAAAGTATGACTGGCCACTTAGTTTCCATGGCACAGAGTCCACTAGAATCTGGTCTTCCTGGTGCCAGTGCAACACTATACTAGATACACTGCTGTGTGAACCTATCAAATGCGAACTTTATACTTCAGTAAGCGAACTAGGTCAGCTTAATTGTTAACTCGTGATAAAGTTAACCAGGGAAAAGTCTGAAATGCAACTAAACCCAAAGTAAAGAATTGCCACAAGCACAGTACAGTATCAAAATAGACAACCTAGTTTATTAGTCTGCTCAGCCTACGCCCTCTAGTCCCTCCGACAAGTGAGGGAAGGAGAAACTTCCTGACAGTGAGGACAATTAACCAGTGGAATAGCTTGCCCCCAGAAATCTTGGGCGCTCCATCACTGGAGATTTTTAAGAAGAGGCTAGACTGTCACTTGTCTGAGACAGTATAGGTTCTCCTGCTTGGGCTGGACTAGAAGGCCTCCAAGGTCCCTTCCAGCTATATTCTATTCTAAGAGGCAGCGGAGGGAAAGCACTTTATCTACTCTTTCCTTTTCAACAAAATAACGCAACCTCAACATTACTGTACAACCCTCCATACTTCTTACAGGCCTTCTCCTTTCCGTTTATAACTAAGACTCCTTCTTAGGTCTGTCCCACTTCCGCCAGACTGAAAAACACACAGCAGATAAATTATGTACTGTAACGTTTGTCTCCCGCTACCCAAATAACCCACGGAGAACTGGAAAAGGCAAAAGCGGCTTGTAAAGGCTAATCCAGATGTCGCCACAAATCTTTGCGAGTTTTCTTTCATCACAGGCCAATTCTTAAGACACCAATGCCGAGGACCAGATGCAGTAGCTACGCCCTTCTGCATTTAAAGTGATGAGGGGAGAAAATTGGTCTAAGCGAGGGAAGGGAAAAGGAAGAGCGATGTCCGTGGGATGAGATAACTGCTGCATCTTTTAAGGCAGTGTTTCTCAACCTTGACAATTTTAAGGCATGTGGACTTCAACTCCCAGAATTCCACAGCCAGCAATGCTGGCTGTGGAATTCTGGGAGTTGAAGTCCACATGCCTTAAAATTGTCAAGGTTGAGAAACACTGTTTTAAGGGCTAGCCCAGGGGTAGTCAACCTTGGCTCTTTTATGACTCGTGGACTTCAATTCCCAGAATTCCTGAGCCAGCACAGCTGACTCAGGAATTCTGGGAGTTGAAGTCCACGAGTCATAAAAGAGCCAAGGTTGACTACCCTTGGGCTAGCAGATTCTGCTGCTTTGAGTTAACCCAGCTGTTGAATGCAATAAAAATTACAGTAATATCAAATCTATTTTTTTTTTAATCTACAGCTGGGCAACGCTATTAGGACCAACCCAAAGGGCACAAACTGCTAATGATATACAAGCTTTTGAACATTAGAGAACCTCTTCTGTGTCTGAAGAGTTGTGGAGCTTAAAAACCTGCTCGTTCCTTCACACCGTCTAGGACGGTGATCCGCATCAAAGTACCCGGAAGCGATTTCGTTTGGGCTCCTAAAGGAGTCTCAAAGTTAGACACACACCCCCCATCCGCCCAAACAACAACTGAACGCGGAACTGGCGTTCGCAACAACAACAA
Source organism: Protobothrops mucrosquamatus (assembly GCF_001527695.2). NCBI lineage: Eukaryota > Metazoa > Chordata > Lepidosauria > Squamata > Viperidae > Protobothrops > Protobothrops mucrosquamatus. Next base: position 182,765 of record NW_015388264.1, on the reverse strand, counting down.
CAAAAGAACGCCGCGTGTCTTCGAGCACCTGCAAACGAATTCCTGCCGCGATCAAATGGTCGTAATTTGCTCCTCCCAGCTGCGATTCTTGGCCCGGGGGAGAGGGGGACGGGGGCGCTCCAGGCTCGGCGTTATCTTCACAGGGAGAGCCGCGTATCCCGAAACGATTTCAAAAAGCAGAGCCAGAGGTTGCAATCCACAGGGGCGGCTGTAGCGGAAGCGGGGCTGAGCTACGGCCGGATCGGCGAGTCAACCAAGTCAAGAGTGGAACCATCCGCCTTGAAGAGCGCCTTCTTTCGAGCAGCCAATCACCCTATGGCCCAGGGGTAGGCAACCTTGGCTCTTTTATGACTCGTGGACTTCAACTCCCAGAATTCCTGAGCCAGCCATGTTGGCTCAGGAATTCTGGGAGTTGAAGTCCACGAGTCATAAAAGAAGCCAAGGTTGCCTACCCCTGCCCTATGCCCACCGCGGATCTGGCTGGCTTGACTGCGTCCTCCTCCTCCTCCTCCTCCTCCTGGCTACGAGGCATCCTATCCTACTCTCTTTTGCGCCCCTGGGCCGCGCGCTTGCCCTTCCTCGTCTCCACGGAAGAAGAGCAGGCCGCAGTTTTGATTAATAGCCTGACAATAGGGTAGAAAATTGCCACTTCGAGCAGTGTAGCTGAGACCCCCGTGGGAAGGCTTCAGCTTGCGGGCCTGGCCTCTTTCTTAACTTCCCGACGAACGACGCCACGCGGAGCGCTCCAGTAAACCGCCGAAAGTCGCGCGGTGCTCCTTTTAAGTGCAGCGCTGCCTTATCTCGAGAATAGGTCTCCCAGAAGAAAACGAAATGGCTGGGATCTCTCCTCGCTGACATTACAGCAGAGGTTGGGATGTCTTATGTTGCCAAAAAGTGTGGCATCCAGTTGCAGCCCCCATCTATCGTTTTGATCTATGAAGACCCGTTTAAGCAGAATCTGCGCAAGCGCATCATGCCTATCCGGAATTTTACCAAATTCTCAGGTACAATATGATATATTTCAAACTTTATTTTCCAAAGCGCCTGGAGGCAGGACAAGAAGCAACGGGTGGAAACTAATCAAGGAGAGAAGCAATCTAGAACTAAGGAGAAACTTCCTGACAGTGAGAACAATTAACCAGTGGAACAACCTGCCTCCAGAAGCGGTAAATGCTCCAACACTGGAAGTTTTTAAGAAGAGACTGGACAGCCATTTGTCCGAAATGGTNATACTCCCCTCCTTAAAGAACAAAGGGCTACACATTGAAATACACACTGTGATACATTCGGAACGTTTCTCACAGGCATAGAATGGAAGGTTTTGCTACATACAAAGTATCCATGTGCAGAGCGCATTTGGTTGCCACATATTACTGACAGAGAACTTTCCCAGTGAATTTTCCCAGTGATTATGCATTACATCATTGTCCTAGCAATTATGCAGACACATCATTATTGCAGTTATGCAGACAAATCATTATTCTAATAATTGTTCAATTTTACTATATTATTATATTATTATTATTATTATCATCATCATCATCATCATCATCATCATCACTGGTATTTTCTCACGCATATATCGTGTTCAGAACCCCTTTTTTCTGCATTTATTTGGGAATGGATTTTGTTTCATTGAGTTCCGATACTTTGCTCACTTCATTTTATAAATTTGATTGTATTAGCTATATTTATAAGAGACAGATATATTAAGACACTGTTCACACTGTACATAGCACGATCCTATTTCTAAAAGAAATTAGTTGTTTAAATTTGTAGAGCATTGGGATTGACCTAGCTTATTCTCAATACATCCAGGCCATTAATTCTAAAAGTTTGGGAAAGATGCTTCGTGGAACAACTGTCTGAATTTGTTGTTAAAGATTTTGCCATGTCATATCTTTTCAAAGCCATAGGTCTGTTGCTGTAAGGACTTCCCATGGGCCTGTTCACTTTATCAATAATCCTAATTTTGACATCTTTGCTTTACAAAACATTGAATATTTACAAAATATTGAAATAATTCAAGAATTCTGCCAAATTTATGTTGTATCAATGTAACTCTTAAAGTATGCTGCCATGGCCATGTGTTATAAACACAAATGGTTAAAAGAAAATATGTTTTAAGTTTGTTTTATTTAAAGCCTTTCTAATGCACATTTCCAAAATTACTTTAGAGATTTTTAAAACTATAATCATTATTTTGACCTTTCATACAGACTGCAGCAGAGCGGCAGAGCAGCTGAAGAATAATCCTCGGCACAAGACATATTTAGAAGGGGTATCATTGGAGCAGCTAAAAAAGTTACACAATTTGTTGAGATGCCACCTTCAAGGACAAACTTTGAGTCAGAGTTTGAAAAAAGTTGAGCAGAATGAAACCGTTGATCCAGAAGAGGATCTAAATAAACTGAATGATGAAGAGCTAGCCCAAAGGAAAAGAATCATGGATGAATTGTTTGAAAAGAACAGAAAAAGAAAAGAGGACCCAGATTTTATCTACAATGTAGAGGTGGAATTTCCACAAGATAAGGAGCTTGAAGCTTGTGAGTGGGATACAGAAACAGAGGATGAATTTTAATGCAAAACTAAGCTTATGGGGACTTTTAGGGACTATTTATAAATTACATATACTTTGTTTTAGTAACAATATTTGACTAAAGTTATCAATGAAAAGTAGCATTGTGTACTGTCAAAATGATTGACATTTTTCTTTGCTTGGCATTTAAAAATATTCTGAAATATTCATATTAAAATAATATGCAAAAATGTGTGTATAGAGCATGAATGTCTTGAGTAGAAAATCTGTATTGGTTCTTGTATTGGTATGGGAAATATCCATTAAGTAAACATTGACAAACTTTATGCAGACAGGCACTGGAATAGCAGCTACCATTATGTCTATTGCACAAGCACAAAATGGCACCTATTATGCTTGTGAACTGACAAAGTGCATGATCCAACACAATATTCCTGAAATGCAACCTTGCTTAACCCAGAAACTAAGCAAAACTGGTGAAAACAAAAGGAAATGTGTCACTAGAGAACCAACTGTATATGAAAGCACATGTCCTACAAACATTCATATTCATAGACATGTTTGCAGAAGCCGTTGAATTGTATCAATGGGGTAGAACTTATTTGGCAAGATCTATTGTGAGAAATACAGATTTAAAAAGGCTTCCTCATCCAGGAATTTTCTAAATAAAGGAAATATCTAGAGTAAATATTCAGAAGAACTAAAATCAATTTTTAAAAATAGTTCATTCTTAAAACGCAATTCTTCCACCTCTGCCATAAACTTTTGCTTCAGGGATTAAGTCTTTCAGAAGTTGAACTTCCATTTCTGACATCGATATTGAATAAGTTTTGGGCAGATTCAAATTCCTCATCCATACCTTAAGTGAAGAAGGAGCAACCCATTTCAGGACATAATATGATTTTTGAGTTAGAATTTTCACTTAGAGGAAGGGGACCCCATTAAAGCATTATTGGACCCCAAAAGCAACTTTTAGTATTTTAGAAGTGATTTCCATTATAAAATTATACTCATGTCAGCTGGAAGGAAAGAACATTCTTAACTGTTTGCCCTAGCAGTTCCCTATGTTGGCAGAAATGAAGTGAGCACATCCACCAACTTCCTTCCGTCATGTGAATACCTTGAGGCTAGCTGCTAGATGGTGAGAGTTACTCATAATGACACAAGGAAACTGCAATATACATGCACAAACAATTTTGTGGTGGGAAAGGCAGGTGTTTTTTGTCCACAAATAATTTATATTGGGATTAAAAATACTGTACTTATATGGAAGAAACTAATTTTAAGTACCAAAAATATGACCCATAGAATTCTCAGCCATCTTACATGTTAACTTTTTTTAAAAAAATGGCTTATAATAACCAAATAGATCCTTTTTAAGAAAAGAATTGGGGCTTAAGTACTTTGGCCATATGTATATAAATATATATCTTTGTAGGTTATTAATGTAGGTATTTAGCAAATGGTCTGTTAGTAATGATATGTATTCAAGATATTTTTTAAAAAAAATTCCAGCATTTGTTCTCCAGAGGGCAGTATTTTCTCATTTAAAAATCTGGGGCAAATTTTTGCACTTAAAAAGAATTTCTATGTTATTTATCAAAATATAGTTTGGGATATAAAGTAATTTGGGAATAGGTTTTATTATTGTATTTAAGAATTGTATATTCTGATGTCTAACAAACAGCAATAAATACATTTTAGTGACATTTTCTTGGTCTGACAAGAGATTTTTTCTAAGGAATATCAGCAATTCCTGATATTACAAGATATGATTTAGGTGATCAGCCCCTGTTTAATGCAAGAAACCCGAATAATCAAGCATCTTTTACAAAATGGATCTCCCGTAAAGCACAGCTTTAACCTTCAACTTAAATTTAACTTAAATTTATATTTTCTGTAGATTTGACTGCATTTTCTCCATTTGGAATAAAGCAAGGTTTAACTCTATCCTTTTTTATTATTATTATCAAAGCACTGGGATAGATTATACGTACATTGGTTCCAAGTAAGTTACTAGATATATGGTGATGATAGGAATATAACTCCATACAGTACCCTCTCTGGATGGTGCCCTCTGACAGTGTTCATTAAAGTAGTTAAGAAAGCACTTTTTTGCAGAGCTTTTAATTCATTGTAAAGGCTGTTGCTGGACCATGGGTATTTCAATTTATGATTTTATCAATCATATTTGTGCTAGATACATGTGTCATTGATTTTGATGGTTTATTGTAAACTTGTAAACAGTCTTAGAATACAACAGTAATTAAAAGACATAAATAACTGGAAATATTTGTTTAAGTTGTTTGAAGAAAAATACAACTTTATTCAGGCTAAACCTAATGGGAATTATGCCAATTTGGTTGTGGTTTTAAGTATTTAAAAGTTTAATGTGATAACACGACTATCTTTGAAACACTCAAAATGTCTATATGCAATCATGTAAAGTCATACTTATGTTTGATTGAATAAGCCACAAATGAATGCTCTGCACGTGATTTGCAAACTACAGTGACTGGGTAAAGTAAGCCAGCATCCAAACAAATCAATTTATGATGTAATGCAGAGTGTAAGCCCAGCCACAATATCAATTATTTGTTTCTCTTCTTTAGTACTGGATTCTCAGATATTCTAGAAATGCAGTACATGAAACAGTAATAACACTGTGGTAAAAAGCAGCTACAGCATTAAAGAGTGAAGACAAAAACCACTGAGGACAAAAAACTGTTGAGGTCTGGAAACTGGAAGCAGCCCTTTGAGGTTAGCCAATGCAAAAAGGACAAGTTTAATTTGGTGAATGTTATCTCTGTACAAAACACACTTGAACAGTTGTGTAGCAGTATAGTCTGTTCTTGAAACTAAAGATCTGTGGCAAAAGGTAAGGGACATAAAGTGTTAATAGTGTTAGGCATTAATGCACAAGACTCATTTGAATGTGGTAATGCAAATCAACCCATCCCATCTCTACAATAAGAAGCCTTCATTCTCATTTTCACCACAAATGGTCTGGGTACAAAGTATGTGAATGCACACAAAGTCATAATGATTCTGGTGAATGCTATGTTTTTTGTACAGCTTTGTGAAGAATTTGAAATCTGAGTTGTGTTCTCTTCCATTAAATACAGCTATTGTTTCTTGTAAAATATCCTCTGCTCACTGCTGAAAATAGGCTATACAGATTTCATGGAATATATTTAATTGAATTAATTGTACTATAGCATCTTCTATAAGTAATTTCCATTAATAGTAATCTAAGACTTTAAAAGCTAACTGGGTTAGCAAAAGTATAATACTAATTATAATAGTAATACTACTTGCCCTTCTTTGCACACCACTCTTGATTCTATGATATTCTCATTAGGTAAATGTCTTTATAATTTCTGTAATATCCCACTCCTCAATTGCCATATCACACCATTAGCTATGTAATAATCTTCTCCATAGTGCTGACTTTTGACATTCATTCATATATTATATCTGAAAACTACCCAACTCGCAGCTATTCTGGGCAATTCACACAGGAATTAAAAATACAGGTGAAAAAATATAACAATAAGGACAAAGGTACACAAGATGGTACAAAAAGCATAACACATACTCAGAGGCTGCAGTCTCTCTAGTCAAAAGAAGAACCAGGACTTGAAGGCCTTCCAAAGTGCCTGTAGGTGTGAATCCCCCAGTGCATTCCTCTCAATTAAAGCTCATTCCAGTGGACAAGCATAAAGAAATATAACTTGTTTCCAAAATTTTACCCCTCTTACAGACATACATGCATAATGTACAGCAGAAGGAAGCAAAAGATTGAGAAATTCAGATGAGGAATTAAATGCAAGGCAGAACCGTACCACTAATAACAGCAAATGCATCATTTCATTTCTCTACAATGAATCTTGTTGAAGGGTCCAAAAGTGTTTTTAACCATTTAGATAATCTCCAAGCCAAATCCCAAGAACCTGCAACCATTAGATCTCAGGCGGAGATTAGTCTTGATAACTAAGAGCACAATAAGCTATAAAGTTAGAGCAAGGGGCAAGCAAAGAATTATCTGCAGTGGTTCCATCTAAATGATTCAGCAGCTCCCTTCACAAATCATTTCTTATCACTTGCCTTATAGTTTACTAGCTGTACCCGGCCACGCTTTGCTGTGGCTCAGACATAAATGTTTTTACCTGTCACAGGTGTGACATCTATATAATAGTAGGTATATAAAAACACGCGTGTATTCGAATGCAACATTGTGTCAAAATTTCAAAGCAATCGGTGAAGAACTTTCGGAGATTTAAGATTTTGAACAAACGAACATTTACATTTTTATTTATATAGATATGGTTTTTCAGTAGTGTATTTGATTAGATAAAAGATAAAGTTTATTCCCTTTTTTTCCCTGACATCCTTCTGATTTTTGTTAGGCAATGCCAGATTCAGTACTCAGAACTAAAGTTGATTTTACTCAAACCAGCCAGTTAATCTTTCTTGTTCTTGTATGTGGTAAAACAAATTTGCACATCTGTTTTACAAGAAAAAAAATAGTTCAAAGTATTGTTATTCTTCTGAAGAAAAATCATTACTTTTCAGTTGCATTATTTCACAGTTACTAAGAAATGGGTAAAGTCAAGAAAAAAACATCATTTTTTTCTCTTTTGCTTGTACTAGGAGTTATATCTTAGTAATGGGAAACATGACTCTATATTTCAGAAATAAAAGATGAACTAAGATGCATCTACGCATCTTCAGGATGTGTATTCATCAGAATAAGAGTTGAGGTTTACTCAGCATGTGGTTTCCCGGCAAACAACCCTCTACCACAGGAAGGCCTCAAAAAGGCAACATAGATCCATATTTACTGAATAACTGCTTATTTTTTTTCCTCAAACAATGACAGTTTAATTCTTTGCCACAATACCAACTCTGGCATTATGGCACAATCTGAAAAGTCTCACAAAAAACACGTATACTGTAAACCTATCTGTTCTTAATTTGATAATCTTCATAAGGCAGGCTTTAGATTTCTTTTAAAATTGCTATTTTAAGTTCTGAATTCTGGACCCATTTGGCTAAATAGATGATTGTATTTTTCAGCTGGGACAAACCTTACTAAATAAGCAGTTCTTTCACATTTTTCTTGTCTACTTTGCAGTTCCGTTGCTGCAGTCATATTTATTTATTTATTTGATTTATATAGCCTTCTAAATCACGTACATGAATCTAGGCAGCTGACAATAAAATAGATAAAATGCATAATATAAAAACACATAGCAGCCAAGCATCACAAAATGATCATCAACCAAGTCAAGAGTCAGCCTCTATTGTAAACCCAGGGCCCCAGATCGAAGCCCAAAACCAAGGTTTCAGAGCTTTGTAAAAGTCAGGGTTGGGGCTAACCTAATCTCAAAGGGAATTACAGTATTTTCCAAAACATGTTTGCCAGGATAGAAAATGTTCTCTGCCTGAACACTCCCAGCTGAGGCACCCAAAGCATGCTCCTTGTGCCATACCAGGTGGAATGGGTAGAAGCAATTGGGATGGGACAGTCCCACAAGTTGCCTGGTACTAAATCATGAAAGGATGTAAAGAAGATTAATAGTATCTTGAAATGCACCTGGGAACACACTAGGAGCCAATGGATCTCACTGAGTAGTGATGTCACACACTGAATAAATGACATCATTAACTGTCTACACTGCCATTTTTTGCATCAGCTGAAGCTTCCAAATGATCTTCAAGGGCAACTCCAGCAAGAGCACATTGCAATACAGATAATCCTTGATTTACAACCATTCGTTTAGTGATTGTTTGAAGTTACAACGGCACTGAAATAAGTGACTTATGACAGTTTTTCACTCTTATGACCATTGTAGCATCCCCATGGTTACATAATAAAAATTTGGACACTTGGCCATTGGCATGTATTTATGACAGTTGGAGTGTCCTGAGGTCATATGAACATCTTTTGCGATCTTCTAACAAGCAAATTCAATGGGGATTCAATTAACAACCGTATTACTAACTTACAACTGCAGTGATTCACTTAATAACTGTGGCAGGAAAGATCATAAAAGAGGGCAGAACTCACTTAACAACTGTTTAGTTTAGCAACAGAAATTTGGGGCTCAATTATGGTTGTAAGTTGAGGACTACCTATAGTGCAATCTGGAGGGCATGAGGGCATGAATGACCATGAGCAGGGCTCTCTAATCCAAAAATAGGCACATCTGACTCACACCCTAAAGGCAAAGGCCCTGCTATCCACAGCTACCACCTGCTCTTCAATAAAGAGCTATGAATCCAGGATTCACAGATTGTACCCTGGGTCTGTCTGGAGCAACACAGAACCACAAATGGAAGGTCCCTGTAATCAGGAGATCCAAAACCCCTGAGCCACACAGTCTTGCTTGGGTATAACAGACGTCTATGGCACCCCACATCCTCCTTGCACAGAGACAGAACCTCCATGCATCATTCAGACAATCTAGGATGGAGATAGAAAACTGAGTATCATCAACATGCTTTCTTCAGGAGCTATGCTATCAGATACATCTTCTTAATATATCATTCAATAATAGGATTGTACACTTCTTGAATTGGGATTAAATCTGAGATGGAAAATCATTTAACTATCTTCTCATTCTCAGAAAAAAAAATACATTGTCTAATCAAAACACTGAAGATAGCGATAATTTTTCAAAAATTTATTTATAAATTTATAAACAACCAAAGAATAAAACTTGACCACAACATCTGAAGAAGATTAGAGTATTTTATAGACAAAGTTCCAAATTTGCCCAAGAAACTGTAGAGTTGGATTTATTCAAATGTCATGGCTTATTCCCAGTATAAATCTCTTATATACATTACTTTTAACCATAAAGACTTTTCTACCTATTATTAATTTAACCCATACTACAACTTTATGGTTTTTGCTGTCTGCCACTTGTGTGTTTGGATATAAAATTTGGTCATATTTAGACATGTAAATCATTACTATAAGTTATGGCTTATTAGAATTAAATATGTGACTGCAAATGTAACCTTCTAAACCCATTATTGGGTGCTGTCAGATTAGATTGCTTTTTTCTGCCACCAAATTTCAGTATGGGCTGGGTTTCTTATGCCTCCTCTTTAGTATCTGAAGAATTTTTTCCTTGAAAATTAAAAAGATGATGATAAAAGTAAACAGCAGGGTCAAACAGGTAGGAAGAATAAGCACCAGATACAACAAAGCCATGTTAGCTGTTAGCCACCTACAATCATGATGAATTGATTCAGGTATATCTGTTGCACTGATGAACCTGGATGAGTAATTACAAGTGACGTCAGTCCTATCTCCAATATGTATGGTTTCATGGCTTTGCAGAGTATCCCACCAACCCATTTTGCAGCAATCATAAGGATTCTCACTGAGGTAGATCACACGCAAACTCTTTCCAAGTTGTTTTTCTATGATGTATTGAGGTAGGGTATGGAAGAAATTCATCCTGAGATCTAGAGTATAAAGTTTAAGGTCTATTAAGGATTCTGGGAAATATGCCAAACTGTTTCCAGACAGATCCAAATTTATCAGTTTCTGAAATGCAGAAAAGTCCATCTTTGTGCCTGCAGCAGAGAGGCCAGTATTCCTAAGATAGAGTATCTGAATGGATGGAGAGATACCTATCAGAGTTCCCAAGCCACTAATAAGCAACCTAGGATTATTAGAAAGATCTAAAAATGTGAGGGAAGTCCCCTCAAAGAAATGGCAGGGCAACATGCTTAGGTTACAGCTAGACAATGCAAGGTTCCTTAAGGAATTAGCATAAGTAAAAGCTACACAATCAGGGCTTGTAGCACTATATGGATAACAAATTTGGATTGGGTTTTTACTGATGTCAATTGTAGTGATTTTTGTTACATAGATAAAGAATTGATGTGGCAAGCCATGTAGATTGTTGGTGCTAAGATTAAACTCTCTGAGATTGGTTAAGCTGCCTTCAAAATCCAAATTCATCTGTAGCTTTGAAAGCAGGTTGTGGCTGAGATCCAAGTCAATGAGAGTATTTAGCATTTTCCTGTCCTCTATGTTCAGTGTCTTTAAGCAGTTGTGACTGAGGTTCAGATAAAGAAGAGAAATTAACCCCTCAAAAAAGTGGACTGGAAAATAAGAGAACTCATTCCAGCTCATATCCAGAAATGTTAAGGAAGAGAGATTGCCATGATTGTTTTCTTTCCAAAGTTCTTGGTTGGTGATGTTAATGATATTGCCATCTAGAAATAATAGCTGAACCGAGCTGTTTGAATTATTGAAAAAATTGTCATAGAAATTCATCTGGTTGTGTGTCAGCAGCAGAGTTTGCAATTTATTTAACTTGGGCAGCAGTGGGAAGAACAGAAGCTGGTTATAGGAAAGATCTAGTGTTTCCAGTTCAAAAGAAGCATCATTCTCTGCAGACAAGAACCATTCAATGTGATTATTGCTAACATTTAACACCCGAAGTTGGACTAGATCAAACTGCACAATGCAAGGTATGTTGTTGTAGGCCAGGTTAAGCTGTTGCAGAGCTGGCATGTTTTCAAATGCCCCAGTCTCAATTTCAAAGATATAGTTCTGCTGTATATCCAGATATTGCAGATTGGGCAGATTTCTGAAGTGAGAGTCATCTAACCTCATGATGGCATTCCTTGCTAAAGACAAGGATTCTAGAGAAGGCAAATGCTGGATCAGTCTACCCATCATAAGCTCAGTAAGCTGGTTTCCAGAGAGGTCCAGTTTCCTCAGATAAGTCAAAGTCCATAAAGCAGATGCTGTTACAGAATAACTGAGAGAGAGAAAATTGTTTGACACAGTTAGCAGACTAAGATTCCTAATGCCAAGAAATGCCCCAGGTTCAATGAGTTCCAACCCATTTGCACGCAGACTGAGGTTCTGTAGGACATGATACTGTGCGAAAGATGCATTTGAAAGAGTTTGTATAACATTGGAATCCAGGAAGAGTTCCTCTATCCCAGCAGGCAAGTCTTCTAGAACAGAACTCAGCCTCCTCCCATTGCAATCTGCACTTCTCTTTTTCTGTAGCAGGAAACATATAGGAAATGATAAGGTCAGATACTAAAGATATGTTATATTATATCATACTACAATGCCATAAACGTATTTAAGTAGAATTAAATTTAGAGGAAATATATTTAATTTCATCTCATCTGTTGAATCCCTACATAGAGCAAATCGTCCTTAATTATTTATTAGATTTTTTTATCCTGCCTTTATTACTATTTATAAGTAACTTAAAGTAATGAACCTATGTAATGTGCCTTATGGCATTCTTATGGTAATAGTTAGACTTATTCAATTAATTAAATATAATACTAATAATACAACCTCATTATAATTATCATGTGTGTCTTAAACATAACTAAGCGTAAATTGAGCTTAAGATTCCAACAAATAAAGCATTTTTATATCTATGATAAAGTGCCATGGAAAAATCTTACTGAACATGGTATCATCTAGATATGTTGAGAACACAACTTTCAGAATTTTGAAGGTAATAAAGGCTGGGAAATCTGGCAATTGCAAAGTATCTGCGTATCATGCTGAAAAAAGCCTGCCATATTATTCCTTATTATAAACTGTAAACTATATTTTGAAAGCCAAACAACCTGGAACAATGTGGAAAAATTACTGTATTATTATTATTATTATTATTATTATTATTATTATTATTATTATTATTATTATTATTATTATTATTATTGGTATTGGTATTGGTATTGGTATTATTATTATATTAGGGAGCCAGTTTGGTCTAGGGTTAAGGCACTTGGATGGAAACCAGGAGACTGAGTTCTAGTCCAGCCTTAAATGTGAAAACCAAATGGGTGACTTAGCCATGGGTCTTAGCCCAACCTAACTCACAAGTTACTTATTGTTGGGAAAAGAAAAGGAGGAAGGAGTATTAACTATGTTTGCCCATCTTGAATTACTTTCATAAAATATTATGCATTTGTTATTACATATCCTAAGTAACCCCAGGAATCATCAAATAACAATTTTAAAATGCTCTGTGTGATATTACTGTAGCAAATGAAATCAAATGTTGATTTGGGGAGATAATGTTCAATATAGAGCATGGCTGATTTGATAAGAATGATAGTGTGTTTGTGTGTTTGTATGTATGTATGCATGTGTTGTGTATGTATCTTCTATGCCTTAACTATAAAACCTTGACACTGCATACTTATGCAAGTAATCAACTTGCATCATGATTTGTGATTTTTTTCACATATCAACTCCTATAGCACTGTAACTCAAGGAAAACTACTAATAAATGTGACCAGAATTCATTTTACTTTGGTGTTTTTCAAACTTTTCCCACCTGCGACTCTTCCACGATAGAAATCAATGACTTTGCAGACATTGCTTAATTCCATTTTCTAGTAGCATAATTATCATGGGAAAGTGACTGGTCATAGATTCTCCTTTTGTGCATACGTCCTTTGCCATCCAAACCTTAGTTGAGCATATTGGGACTCTTTATAGTACATGTAACCATTCCACCAGCAATAGGTAAGTTATAGGAACAGGAAAAAGAATGTGGGCATTGACTGATTGGCCCCATCCACATTAACTGATGAGTCTCTGCTTATGAGAGTTGGCTAAACTTGGGTGGATCAGGGACTCAAGTAGTATGTTATATTAAGCTACCTCTGCATTATAATATGAACACATACATTACATTTTTTAAAGAAATCTCAGATTAAAATATAGTTTTGGAAATGCACTCCATTATAAGAAAGCAGCAGGAGCAAGATGTTGAGGAAAATACAATGATGGACCTATCCCAAAGGCGCTTTTTCAAAAGGCAACTGGACTTTGTTTTTCCTCGAAGACATTTCGCTTCTCATCCAAGAAGCCTCTTCAGTTGTATAAATCAGTTATAAAAATCCTTCCATTCTCCACCATTCAGTCAGAACTGAAGAAGCTTCTTGGATGAGGAGCGAAATGTCTTCAAGTAAAAACAAACAAAGTCCAGTTGTCTTTTGAAAAACCACCTTTGGGACAAGCATGACTGGGATGACTGAGAATCTCCTTAGATAATGATGGTTCTATGTAACTAAAAGAAATAGGGAACCAGATGCCTTTCAGATTTTGTTGAAATAAACAACAGCCAGAGAATGACAGACTATCCCTACTTTAAATCATTTTTCCCCTTTCTGTGCCCCACCCTAAAAACATAAAATTCAAATTCATAAAGAAACTAATTGTACTTTTAAAGAACATCTGCAAAATGAAAAGATAAATAAAACAGTTGAACATTCTAATATGTTAGGGTAATTTTTGGATTCTTATTGGCATTTAAATCAATCTCTTGGAACTAATATGCTGCTGCAGCCACTACCACTTAAATAAATGATCTCTCCTCTTCCCATTTTTTCAAGAAATCCCAAAGTTATTTCATGTTTGCAGAAGACTCACTAGTTTGCAAATACTATGATAGGTTGTGGGTTTTGTTGCCCATCCTGTATCCGGAAAAGCTATGCATATGGAGATAATCACAGCAATTAATGCCATTTCAACAGGACTCCTGCAAAGAGAGAAAAATTAAAATAATAAAATAACATTAGGAGATTTGGATTGTCTTTCTTATTTATAGAAAGCATCAGTTCCAAACTTTGTTATTCAAACAAAAGGAGTACTCATGTTCATATCTGTTTCCTTACAAATATTTCCTAGGTTTTCATTGTGAATATTTTTTTTCTTTGCAAAATACATGCCACTCCCATAGACACCCCTAAAATTCTACTTTGGATTGCATTCACATTTGGGGTACGCATATAAGATATTTAATATAAAATGTGAGGGCCTATTCATTTATTTGATTTATATCCCATCTTTTTGTAGAACTCAAGGTGGCATACATGATGCTCCCTCCTCCTATTTTCCCCACAAAAGCAACCCCGTGAGGTAATCTGGACTAAGACATAGTGGCTGCCCCAGATCACCCAACTACAGTAATTTCTGTGCCTTAGAATTTGCAGTCTCCTGGTTTCTAATCCAGCACCTTAACCACTACATCAAACTAGCTCTCTTATGGGTTTTAAGAATTAAAGGAGGTTTGAAAAAGACTCTCCTTTTCAGTATTGATCTACATAAGCCTCCCCTAATATAGGCAATGTCCTTATGGGTGGACTTTAACTTCCAGAACTCTGTAGCCACTGTCACCATTGCTCATGTTCCTGGGTGTTGAAGTTTATATATATTTGGATGGCTGGTCTACATACAGGTAGTTCTCAACTTACAACCATTCATTTAGTGACTGTTAGAAGTTACAATGGCACTGAAAAAAGTGACTTATGACCATTTTTCACACTTACGACCATTGTGGCATCCCCACGGTCACGTGATTGGCAATTGGCATGTATTTATGATGGCTGCAGTGTCCCAGGATCATGTGATCGATCACCTTTTGATATCTTCTGACAAGAGCTGTCAATGGGGAAGTCAGATTCACTTAACAGCTACGTTACTAACTTAACAACTGCAGTGATTCACTTAACAAATTTGGCAAAAAAGGTTGTAAAATGGGGCAAAACTCACTTAACAACTGTGAAATTTTGGACTCAATTGCTGTTGTAAGATAAGGACTATCTGGACTTGCTTATTTTATGTTATTGCCACTTCTGATGAAACAGATTTGCAAAATCTTTTTGCTGAAAATAAATGTGGGGAATACACCTATAGTAATAACTGAAAAAATCTGCCTCTGCATGACATTTTTAGCCAAAATATAGGTGAGATTTATAATAAGATTAAATTTGTTCTTTTCACTGAAGTATGTCTGTAGAGACAGAGCTTTGTTTGCTAGAGGAGGCAGGGGGGAAATTAACAATTATTCCTCTGTCATTTCTTAAAAGTCCCCTATTTCTTAAGTTATTTTTAGCCATAAAGAGGGAAAATGATAAGAGCACAATCAGGTCACATTGAACATTTGAATCAAGTTATTTATGGGACTATTCAATCGAGGTGAAGGAACTCACTGCAATCATACTTGATGTTAAATTAAGGTTTTCACAACCACGATTTGTTGGACGTGACATGATGGCCTGGTTTGCTATAAGCTGAGGGTCTCCTATCTTTTTCAGCTACAGAACACTGAAATGTTGAGAACATGGATCTTTCATAAAAAAAACTCCTCAAAAGCCCTTTCCATTCACAAAATGACTTATGCAAAGGGCATGATCAATTATATATCATCAATTTATTAGACTGACACCTGCCTCTTCACAAGATGCTACCAACTGCACCAGCCTCCATATGTCGTTTTTCTAGGCTGGTGGGTTTTTCTTTTCCTTTCTGCTAATGGCCAGCTAAGTAAACTCCCATCCTGCTTGTTTAATGTTTTTATTCTTGGCCATTTTATTTGTTTGTTTATTTGAATTATATTCTCATCCTTCCTTTAGGGGTTCAAGGTAATGTTCGTTGTGCTCCCTCTTTCTGTTTTTCCACCCAATGACATCATGAGATAGGTTGGGCTGAAAGTAAATGACTGGCCCAAGGTTTTTACTTTAGACTTTAATAATATATATATTATTCTTAGTAAATGCAAACTTATCATGAAATAGAATACACAATTTGTAGGGTAGATATTAGGAATGAATTAGGGAACACTAGGGAAATGTGTTAAATTATCACAATCATGGAATTTTTTTCTGACTGCAAATGATAGTATAGTTCAATACTTTAGAATGTATCATAATGTAGCACATTGTTTTTAGTTGTTATTGAAAAGCCCTGTGTAAAGCGAAAAGTTAAGATAAATTATGCAGGATTAACTCACCGTTTGGAGCAACGTATTCAACTCCGGGAGGTTCATTCTGTACCAACACTTGTCTTGTTACCTCACAGTATTTCTGAAAAAGATAATGATAATACAATTAGCTGTTTGCAGTCACTTAAGATCAGATTAATATAGATTTTGCGGAAGGAACTAACGGAAACTACAGTCACATGGATCCCAAAGTAAGTTGCAATTTGCTTCTCTCAACCTCCCCCACCCAAGCTCAGCAGTTGCACATGGAAAGTGTGTGCGTATGCAAGTCAGTTGAAAATGAGAAGGAACTAAGAAGAAGGGAAATGAAAGGAAGGAAATTGTAAGGGGTAACTTTGAAGCTATTAGTTGAATTTTCACTGATTCTAGTCACATCAAAGCTCAGGTTTTTTTAAGTCTCAACAGCAATGAAGATTCCTGGTGCAACCTAAAGATTAATAAATTAATATTAAGAAGTAATGTTATTGACTATTTCTAGTTTCGCACTACAGGATTGCTATCACTTTCTGCAAACTAAAGCTATGTTAGATTACAAATATGTACTTCAAGTATGTCAATTACAATTCCCGTTAGATATATCAGCCTACAGATGCATCAATTACTTGTCAAATAAATTGGATTAAGGTACTTGTCATATTCCAGCTGAGATAACTATGCTGGCTTGGAATGATTAGCACAAAATTCTGGAGAACACAAAAAAGCAGTCAAGTTCAAGAAGGCCAGAATACTCTAGTCTTAGTAGAAGGCTCAAATGAATAATACATCTGTGATAATTAACTGATGGGAAATAACATCTTGTACATTTTATAATTGACTGTAAGGCACTGCTATTTCTATTTGGTTCGGAATCAATTTCTGGAAAATATGAGGGCAAAATTTTGCTACAGTTCCAAGAAACGTATTAGATGGTATTTTCTGGAGATTGCGATACTTTAGCACAAAATGAACTGCTTATAATCACATACTTTTGATAATGCCATCCAGCAATGTAATAGCTATGTGTATCTGTTTGTCTCTTTCTCTAAGCCCACAAATCATTCCTTATTTTTCAATGTCTCCATTTGCATGCTTCATTAAGCCACGATTTGCTCAATTAGCTACACAATCATATTAAACCATAAATTGTGGTTTAGACACCAAAATAACTGGATAGCATAATATAGTAACTAAAACCAAATGAAATGAATTAAGATATTGATTTTTTTTGTAACGCCAGAAGTATAGAAATAATTGTTTTTATGAAAACTAATTTCATCAAAATATTATTTCCTGAGTCACACTGATTTTATTGATTTTATTTTATTTAGAAAATAATATGCTTTCCCACACAGCTCTCTTACATACAGTACAAACTCTGGACAGCTGACAATGATCCAATATAATTAAACCTCTATAAACCAAACAGAAAGCCAAAATTTTAAAAATCATTATACATTAACCAAGGCACCATATAACAAACCACATCAATATTAAGCTCAGCTACCATCCTGGGCCCACCCTCGGGGAGGGGGGGAACAAGCCAGGTCTTCACAGCTTTGCAGAAGACCAGGAGACTTCAGAATTTTGCAGAGGTATGTGTGTATGTGTGTGTTGTTCCATAGGACAAGCATTGTGATTCTTCAGTCCCACAAGATTACATAGTTATCAAACAAATTTGCTCTATCAGATTGGGTGAGATTGGCAGAGAACCTTGGAGATAATGGTCCAACAAGTAAGCTGGCCCTATGGCATGCAGGGCTTCAGAAGTTATAACAGCACTTTGATTGCACTCATAAGCATATTGGAAATCAGTGCAACTCATGCAATAGTGATGTAACCTGGGCAAGCCTCAGTGTGTGCAAAACTGAGTGTGCCACTACATTCTGGACCGAGTGAAGCTGAGAATTTCTATTGAGAATCATACAAACAGATTTTTAAATCTCTTTTTCCACCTAAAATATATTTTCAAGTGCTGCATCTGCTGGTTTTGCCAATTAAAATAGTTTTTAATTGTTAACCACTGGATGAACCCTAATACTTCTCAGTCAACATCAGCCAGATATTACCCTTCAAAAGTGTTTGACTACCAACTTCATTAAACTCCTACCAGTTCATGCTATTGGGAATTTGGCAATTAGAAGACCAAAATTATTATGCAGCACAATTTCCTGAATGTCACTTACCTAAGCACTACAAATGTTGAAATTCATGTGGTACATGTTTAAAGAGAACTAGTATGTCTATGGAGATTCTCAATCATCCAAATCATAGTTATCCCAAAGATACTTTTTCACGAGGCAACTGGATTTTTTTGTTTTTCTTTGAAGATGTTTTGCTTCTCATTCAAGAAGCTTCTTCAGCTCTGACTGGATGGTGGGGAATGGAAATCTTTATATGCCTGCAGACAGTTATTCATTTGCATTCTTTTAGCGAGTCATTAAAGCTACCTGGAGGCTTATCTGTGTCTTCAGGGTCACCTGAGTAGTCCAAATGGGTGTGGAGGCTTCTTGGAACTGTTGAACAGACTGTGTTGTAAACTGGAGTTAGAGGATAGATGATGATAGATGATGTCGGATCCTTCCCCCTCTGTTGAGAGAGGGCTGTTCAATTTTGACATAGATGGCTTCTTTGAAAGAGGGGTCAAAGAATACTGCTCTTCAGATTCCAGTCAGTCACATTCTCCTTAACAGGCTATTATACACCGCCTAACTACCACAATTTTTGGTTTAATTTCCATCAGTTACCCAACTTTCTATTTTTAATGAGATTTCTAATTAAATAAGTATATCCTGGGGAAAACACTGATCTGAGATAACAACCTTAAATTAACCTTAATGTAAAGACGATTACTGACATTTGCTGCAACAGTTTTGTTCCTCTTAAATTTTCTAGTGAAAAGAGCAGTTGAAAATTGTTTCAAAAACAATTAAAACAGGAAGTTTAAAACAAAAATTGAACTTAGAGAAACTTGGGGAAATATGGAGTTTTCCATTATATATATTACATTAAAAAGGGCCAGAACTGCTTATTTGGGGCTATTTAAATTTAAATTCTGATCACAATATTAAATTATAGTTCAGGAAAATGTGAAAGGGCAGCCGATGGATTACATTCATCCCATTTGCACCTTATTAAATTTTGTAGTATGATTTCCCTCATTTTCTCCCTTCAGAAAAAGGGTAGAGATAAAAGACTCATTTCCTCTCTTAGAATCCATCTGTCAAGGGCAGGAAATCAGGAAGTCCAAGCAGTTCAAATGAATACAGGTAGTCCTCGAGTTACAACTACAATTGAGCCCTAAATTTATGTTGCTAAGTGAAACATTAGTTAAGTGAGTTTTGCCCCGTTTTACAACTTTTCTTGCCACAGTTGTTAAGTGAATCATTGCATTTGTTAAATTAGTAATACTGTTGTTAAGTGAATCTAAATTCCCCATTGACTTAGCTTGTCAGAAGGTCACAAAAGCTGATCACATGACCCCAGGACAAATCATCATAAATATAAACCAATTGTCAAGCATCTGAATTTTGATCATGTGACCATGGGGATGCTGCAATGGTTGTAAATTTGAAAAACAGTCATAGGTCACTTTTTTAGTGCCATTGTAACTTTGAACGGGCACTAAATGAACTGTTGTAAGTCGAATACTACCTGTATAAAGGTTTATTGAAGGCTTAAGCTCTTTACAAGAATCTGAACTACTAATGGTCAAAGCAAATTGACTGTGATAAAAAATCAATGGAATTCAAGGCGGGCTGGACTTAAATCTCTTGTGGGTCCGAAGGGCCTCGAAACTGATAATGTGTTTGACCCTTCCCTCGGGCTCAGCCTGGTCATCTCCTAAAGCATCAGAACCCCAATATTTATAACTGTCATTCTCTGATTTTCAAAATGTAAGCAGTAGTCAGAGTATATAAATTTCTAGATATGTATCTAAGTATTTATGAATTTACTCTGAGAACTGAGAACTATCTTTCCCCAAATGTTACAATAGTGAAGTTTCAGTGGCCTCCACATTTATGCAGTAATATTTTCGTATTACTGTATTTTCTAAATACCGTCACAGCTAATTTAAAAAATGAAACTGGGCAGATGTGGGCATAGATTAACCAGAAATTTTAAAGGAGCATACTTAAATATACCTACTGAAATATATAATCCCTAACATACATTTTACCTTTCAATCTTCTAGAATCCTTTCTCATTATGGTATTTCTAGGAAGGAGGCATGCAATTTGTTACTATGATACACAACAAATTTGATTTTATTTGGTACTGATGCTCAATACAAACAGCACTGAAAAAACAGTTATACCGTAGATAGGAATCTTCTTTCCCTTCTAAATGGTGAAGGATCCAACACTGATCTGCGAGGACAAGAACTCTATGCACAAGCTGCATAGAGTAGCTAATTCCCTCCCAGCACCCTTCTCCCTTCAGTTCAGAATGGTTCAATTTTATCCTTCCTTCCCAAATAAGGTGGAAATTGTGCAATGCTCCTTTAGTGTAAATGTGTTTGTATGGCGTGTGTACGATATAGATTCTCCACCTAGTATATTTTCCCTCTTTCCTGTCGCAGGAAGTCCCCAAATTTTTGAATTGTCTTTGTTGTGGCAAGAGTTTTTATGTTTCTGCCTACTTCTGTAAGCTGAACACTGGATCACTTATTAAAAAGTCCCCCCATTTTCCCTGACACTTTCTCTTTCCTTTGCCTTTCTCACTGAAACAACTGTGCTACACACAGACCTTTCTCATTAAATAATGTGCTACATTCTTTTGGGAGAAGCTGTTTGTTATTCATCCTCCCCCCAAAACCAAGTTATTTCCCATAATGGGAGATGGGAGCCAGAAAAGACTTATTTTTCAATCATGGCTACTTTACTTAGGAACACTCTCCCTTTAGATGTGAGGGTGGCTCCAATGGTGATTGCCTTTTAGAAGATTGTGAAGACTGTATTTTTCCAGAGGACCTTTAGGTACTGATTAAGTCCTGTCTGGAAGCAGATTATATTGGCTAATTAAAGTATTAGTGGAATATTTTATTTAATGAAATTTATTTTGGTCTGATATAGTAAATTTAAAAAAAAATTAAAAATAAACTTGACATCTTCATACTTAGAACTCTTGTAGCATCCCTAGAGTAACATAATCAAAATATGAATGCTTGGCAACCAGCATATATTTTTGATGGTTGCAATCTCCCGGGGTCACATTATCACCTTCTGCTACCTTCCCAACTGGCCTCCGATTGCTGGCTGCTGATGAGGATGTTTTTGGTCTTTTTGTTTTGTTCTTAGCTTTTTTATTGTCTGTTTTGAATGGTGTATAAGCATGGTTTAATCTCTGCATATTGATAGGTTATTTATCCAAATGCCAAGTTTCCAGGAATTCCATAGCTTTTGGGGATTTAGTTTGGTCTGGGATGCTCAGTTTCCCAGCTAAAACTACGGTTGAGTCAGTCCATGAGTTGTAAGATTGAGTTTTCATTGTGACTTGACTGCTATTGTAAGCGATGTATATACTATATACTATATGCTACTATATATATACTGTATACAGTAAGCTTCTGCAGGTATACAGAGAGCAAATCTTACCTTTCTAGCACTGATATTATCTAGTTGGATAATGAAATGTCTGAAAGCAAGCAACCAAGTTCAGAGAGCATCAAGGATTCCATAGTTTAATCCTGAGCTACATATATACTACCAAAAAAGTGGTCTGAAGCACTTCTGAATCATTTTGGAAGAGTGCAGAACCTTAGCAATTATATTTCAAAATTGATAATAATCAAGTACATTTGGCATAAGCTTAGTTTTCACCATTTCTCCATTAAAAATTGCTAAAAGATGCCACTTCCCATATATCTGAAAGCATTTGCTTACTGTACCTACAAAATAGTTCTATATTTGTGACTTATGCTGGCTTTAGTGTGATATACTGCTGTCCCCTGCTGTTAGAAATTTAAGAGGACTTCTTCACAGTATTCAGATCAGAAAAAAAGTAATTTGAGTGTAAAGAGATGTTATAAACAATTATTCTCCTAGCAGCATACAATCACAATTTTAATAAAATCTTGTTCAATAGCTAGTTTCTATCTTTGTATTGTTACTTTCTGATTCCAAA
Organism: Protobothrops mucrosquamatus; assembly: GCF_001527695.2. Lineage (NCBI taxonomy): Eukaryota > Metazoa > Chordata > Lepidosauria > Squamata > Viperidae > Protobothrops > Protobothrops mucrosquamatus. The sequence goes on along the minus strand of NW_015388264.1, from coordinate 160,322 downwards.
GCTTCAGAAATAGCCTATTCAGTTTTCTTTGAAAGATCATTGCTAAATTTATTTTCAAACAAGCTTAGCATAGAGAGTAAGCAGACATTCCAGTAAGCTGATACGTCCACCACTAACTGAAAAGCCTCTGCCAACTAGAATTCTGCACCTACTTTTTAAAGTATTTTTCTAACTTGTACCATCAACCGAAGAATGTTACCTTTGTAACATTAAATACATGTTTTATTATATTTGGAATATTTGCAGGTGTTCTGAAAACAGAACAGTTCCCAAGTGAATTACATTTACTGTCATTTATTTTCACTAATGAAACAATATTATTTGATATCAGAATGGGCAACCCGTGCCTCCCAGCACAGGCTGTATCTCCAGAAAATGGGCATGAGTTTCAGACAAAATAAGTCCCTTAAGCAATGCAGAGACTTAAAACTGTCATAAAATTCTTTAAAATACAACCCCCCAAAACCATCATAAAAAAAATGTCTGAAATTTTCAATACCACCTACTTTATTGATATCAGTGTCAACACCGATTCCCCTATGGCAGTGATGGCGAAACTTTTAGAGACCAGGTGCCCAAACTGCAACCAAAACCCACTTATGCATCATCGAGTGCCGGGTGGGTGTGGCCCATTGGGTGGGCGTGGCTGCAGTGGTAACGGCAGACTGGGTGGGAGTAAAAAGTTCAATCAATCAATTCCAACTTTGCAAGATCTTTTTTTTTCCCAGGAGAAGTTGAAATTGACTGATTGAACCTTTCTCTTTTTTTTTTGCACATGGCAGCCGGAGGCCTAAAGCGAAAAGGTTTTATAAAACCCAGCTGAAGGTCTAGGACTGGGGCGACGGCGCGTGTGCCCACAGAGAGGGCTCTGAGTGCCGCCTCTGGCACCCATGCCATAGGTTCGCCACCACTGCCCTATGGGTTGGCACAAAGGAGGATGTTGTAGTTTCCAAACTGAAAAGATTACCTTTATCAAATCATGCATGAACAATCTTTAGAGTAGCCAGTTTTGTGGGTCTTATGAAACAGATCAAAAGAATAAGTGAACAGGACAACATATGAAATCAGTATCAGTAATAACTAAGAATTTATGAATGCATCTGCTTATGCAGCTTTAGCAAGTGTCTAGCTCAGGGGTATCAAACTCGCCGTGTCACATGACATTTCGTGACATATCGTGACTTTTTTCCCCTTGTCGGAGCTGGGGTGGGCACAGCTTCTGCGTGACGCATCCGGCCGTGGGCCAGCAGTTTGACCACCCCTGGTTTAGCTGATATTCACTAGTCTCTGAAGCAAAACAGATGCAGATAGTCCATGACTTACAACCATTTGTTTAGTGACCATTCAAAGTTAAATGGCATTCCAGCATTCCTCATATTTGCAACTTTCAGGGAGCAATGGGGGATGGGGAACAGCACTAGAATAATTATGGTTTTGAATTTAATCCTAAGAAGCTTTGCTTTGATTGGTCAATATTAAGCTAAACTTTGCACGACAGTGATGAACTTAACAAATGTAAACTCAGCTTTCCATCCTTCAGAGATCGGTAAAATGAGGATCCAGATTGTTGGGGGTAATATGCTGACTCTGTAAACCGCTTAAAGAGGGCTGTAAAACACTGTGAAGCGGTATATAAGTCTGCTATTAATATTGCTATTAAGTATGTTCACTGCCTTGAGTTACTTATAAAGTAATAAAGGCAGGATAAAAATCAAATAGATAAATACATAATATACCAAATATCATGGACTTGCTCTATTCATGTACTCAACTAAAAAACACAATACACAAAAGTAATATTTTCATATTTTAGCAATTTATTTCAGTATTTTGTACAGCTTGAAATTGGTCTTCAGGTAATAAGTTATAAGAATTCTATATACATAGGTTGATTAATAATTCCTTGAGACAGATGGGAACAATTTGCAAAAGTATTATGCAACATGTATCAGAAAGAAGGAAAGACATCCTATATTAACAGGGAAGAGGTTTCTTCTTCTAAGAATGTGCAAAACTCAGATTTGGAATAGAAAGTTCCAGAGAACTTTACCACGTCCAAAAGGATATAGTCTGGAGGGGAATGGATCATTCTGGCATTCTTTAGAATGTTCTATTACCAAATTTGTGAATTTTGCACATTCCTGAAACCTTAGAAAATCCATTACTACTATTCTTAGGACCAGTTTTTTATACAGGATAGATTATTCTTTGTATATAAGAACAGAGAAAAATCTATCCAAGACTGCACTGAGACTGTTAACTTAATGAAAGTTTTACTTTTATGTCAGCCCATGCCAGAGTTTTACTTACCGTAGTGATGCATTTTATAGCACTGTATAAATAAACTGTTTCTGGAAATCTCATATTATTCTCACTTTATTCATGACTTCTTAGTACCACATGTTAAAAGGCATTTCATAGCCTTGGTCTGACTTTGCTGTAGAAACATGCCAAGAATGAACTTGTTCTATTCAGTGACATACTACATATATAGAACAAACATTTTAAGAACATTAATCCACGCATGCCGCTTTCAAACACAACTTAGTGGTATCTGAGCATGAATGGATAAATCCAGAAGGGAGCCAAACCCAAATAGTTCAGAACATGCAAACACTGAATTCTCTTAATAAAGTCTTTCTCCTTTCTCCTTTTAAAATTTCCTTTTCTAGTTTTCCTAAATTGTCAGTAGCTTATGAGGACGGGAAGTCTCTTCTTAATTAGCCTAATGCTATCACCATAGCTGTCTTGTGCCTTTATTTAAAAAAAGGGCTGATAAAAATGAGACATATTCCAGAACAATTAACCAAATATTACTTCCTTTTGTCACAGAGCTTTATTTGCCAAGGTGAAGGACAGATAGCAAGTTGGTTAAGCCAAGAAAAACAATAGAACTGAAAAAAGACAAACATGTCTATAGCTACTGCCAAGTATTGGGGATCAGATGCTGACTTAAATGCTACCATTCCAAACTTTTTGTGGAATAAGTATACTTTCTAGCCATAGGTTAGAAGCCTTTTAAAAATATATATAAAACTTGTATTTAGCAGCACTCATAGAACTTGATCAGCTTTTCCCGGCTTGAACAAAAATAAAAAAATATCTTTAATGTTTTTCTTTTACATATTTAAGGAATTATCTGATGTCTGCAAGACCACATATTTCAGATTATGTAGAAAATAATGTAAACAATATTTATTTCCTCCCAAATGACACGATTCTATGCATATGTGGAAAAAAACTCTTGAATATCATGTGATATGCTTTTGAAAGAAATATGCACAGGATTGCAACGAAAGTGTTTTATCAATACCTTTAAATAAATAGATTTATAAACAAAATAACATTTAGTACCAACAGCTGGCCTGTGGAATTACAAAGTTAAAAGATAAATTGTGCAGGCAATGGATACCAGGGAATGGCAAAGATCTAGGAAAATCTGGGAAAATCTATTGTGAAGAAAGGACAATCATTCTATCATCCACAAGTACTTCCACCACATAAAATTCATTAACTTTTTACAAATTCTTTTCAGCCTCTATAATAAATTTTAACAAAATTAAACCTACCCATACTGAAATTTGTGTATCAGGGATGGAATTCCTGCTTAAATTTCAGTTGATTTAATTTAAGGAGTTGAGTATTTTGAAATGACCGCTATTTGGAAATACTTTGGAAACCTAATTTTTCGAAACACATTAGAAATAAATTTTACCCTTCCACATATATACTATTCTATTTATCAATCTCAACCATTATTTAATAAGCATACATTGCTCCTTTTGCCAAAAGAGATGTGGCACAACAAAACAGAAATGCACTTGTATATATTTTGTCCAATTCCTAGACAAAGATTGACATTTGACATGTAGTGGTTTTTCCATTTAAGAAATTACATACTGGTTAGCAAACCTTTCTTTCATTCAATTTTTAGTTTCTATACAAACAATTTTTAAAATACACTTCAGTATAGCTGCACAATATAGCTCTGGAAAACTGATCTCCAGAATCAGTGCTTCCCAGCACAACCAAAATATATTAAATAAAATCCAATAAGTTTATTACCTTTGGTAAAACATACTGGATTAAAGGTTGGAAAAGAACAAATCGCTTTCAAAATGGAAACCTTTTCCACAGAACACGTTACTCTCACATATTAGATAACTTCCTCAATCACTTCTATTAAACAATTCCTTACGTATATACAGGACTCCATATTGCCACTCTTGGTACAAAATCCGATGCAACATGCTTGTGGTTAACTGCCTGTTTAACTGTAACCCCCCTGAGGAATTTTTCTGGTCCGGCAGAAAAAGGAAATGTCAGTGTACTCTGTTAAGAACAGTTGGTCTTTTTAATCACAAGTTTTGGTTTCTTGAGCACACATCCATGTATTTTCCTCATGCTGTCCTGTTAACCAATATGCAGGTTTCTCCACATTGTCAACTTGATTTTCATGTTCTTGCTAAAAAAACAAAAACAAAGTAAAACCAACACAAAACTATCATCCATCTAAAGGTTTTCCTAGATAAACTAACGTCACCTCAGTGTTGCCATATACAGCAGACACTGCTGGATACAGACATGTCTTTGGCAGTCCTCGAAATGCAACTCCTAAGAACTCATAGCCTCTCTCAAAAGCCAAGGTTTTGTCTTCCATATCCAGGATAACACGAATTCTCTCACCTATCTGTAAACAAAAAGAGGAAAGATTGAAAGAGATGGCAAATATCTAGAGAAAAAAACAACATAAATAAATACAAGTAGGTACTTTGAAAATACATTGTAAATGTTAATAGTAAATTAAGATACAGCCATTTTTATGTAGTAGATGGCGCTCTAAATGATTACACTGGCTTATCTACAGATAAATTTTGGGAATAAATTTCACTGAACAAGAGTGACTGAAATATATATATACACATACATACATACATACACGAGGGCAATTCAGAAATAAGCTTCTGTTTGGTTATCAATGACAGACACTCGCAGATACAGATACATTAGAAAACTACAACATTACATTACTTTTCGAAATAATCGCCATTCAAATTGAGGCACTTGTCATAATGTCTTGCAAGGTTTGAAATTCCTTCTGAAAAAAAATCTCCTGCCTGGGAATGAAGCCACCCTATAACAGCATCATGAAGCGCATTGTCATCGTTGAAGTGGTGCGACGCAAGCCACTGTTTCATCTGCCAGAAGTGGTAGTTGCTCGGTGCCAAATCTAGGCGAGGGGATGGGGGTGGGAGGGTGATCAAAAACATCCCAATGGAACTGCTTCAAAAGTTCTTGGGTACTTCTAGTGGTATGTGAGTGAGTATTATCGTGAACCAACACATCGGAAATCAGCATGCCCTGATGCTTGTTATGGATGGTTCGTCTTGAGTTTTTGTAACCTTTCACAGTAGACTTCTGAATTGATGGTCGATCCATGCTCCATGAACTTCACCAGCAATACTCCTTTGGCATCCCAGAATACTATTGCCATAACCTTTCTGGCAGAGAATATTTGCTAAGCTTTTTGGGGTTTCTTTGGTATGACACCACACTATTGATTGCTGTTTGCTTTGGGGGTTCACGTATGACATCTCATCGCCAGTCACAATTTTGTTAAGAAATTATTCTCCTTCCTCGGCATAATGTGTGAGAAAGTCCAAAGCAGAACCCCTTTGGTGTGTTTTATGCTCCTCAGAAAGGAGTTTTGGTACCCAACGAGCACAGAACTTGTGGTATTTTCTGTCACTACCATGTACAAAACAGTCCGAGAAATTTGGAGAAAGTGTAAAGAAAGTGCAGATATTGTGAAGCGACGAACTTCATGGACTTTTTTATCAATTTCCTACACGAGTTCATCGCTGACTACAGATGGGCGGCCATTTCTTGCCTCGTGCACTTCAGTTCGTCCATCTTTAAACCACTGACGTACGACACCTTCACTCATCATGTTTGGTCCGTAAACATTACAGTTTGCGATGAATCACAGGTGCCGAAAGTTTTTTTGCACACAGGAATCATATTACTGCACACACTTCACATTTGGCGGGATTTTCTATGGCAGGGTTCATTTTCAACTGATCTAACGGACGAGTCAATTGCAACGCAACCTTCTCCTTTCACTCCTCACTGCCTACTGAACTACTGAACACGGTGCCATAAGATAGGTGTCGCTATCCCCGCCTATTTCTCACACATGCTCAAATGGAGGCTTATTTCCGAATTGCCTATATATATACAGAAAATTTTACTTAAACAAAATTCATTCAAAACATTGCCTAAGAATTCCCAAAGGCTTCACTCATTAAAATTTTAACAAAACTTTTGGATCATTATGATTTATTTTTATTTTTATCTACTAACCAACTCTGGGTGGCTTCTAATTTGCAACCCACAAAGCTTGTCAGGATTCTTTTTGCCCCTTTCTATGTCTACATAGAACCTCCAAATATTTTCCAAAGTTAAGGTATACCCTAAACCAGATCTTCAGCATGCAAGGGAATGGAGCATGAGAAAATAAGGAATTAAGCATGACAGAATAGGGAAATTTAAGTTAATTGCAGAAGACGTAATCTGTCATAACACTGATGTAGCCCTTTCAAAAAACATCGGATTTCACTTACTTGATATTTTGGGGCATTGTTGCACTGTGGAAAACTGCCATTGACTTCTCCATTATGTAATAAATTATTGTCCACTAAATTCCAGCCCCAGCTCTGGTCATCACTCCCTAGGAGGGCTACATAACCTTGACACTGCATGGGAGCTCTTTTTGTAGCAATTCCAATTACTGCCACTGTACCAAGAGGACCTTCCCACCAGACTTCCCAGGCATGACGGCCTTCACTAAAGCCAATCTTGGTCCTTGCTCCATCAGTACTCTGAGCAATGGGATTCCGGTGCAAAGTAAATCCATTCTTCTTAATATAGACATTTCTGGAACAATCATTAGTGCTGAAAGCATGCTGAAAGGCACGTACCTAAAAAAAAAGTTTTACAAAATAAAGGGAAGTTGAGAAGGTCTTTCAAACTTAAATAAGACTGTTAATTATTCAAATGCTTATATTCACTCTTGAATAAATATTTTATTTTTGTATCACTGCAAGGCCAAGACTTAACACCTAAAGACAAGATAGAGAAAACATTCTGAAACACAAGCTGCACATGTAAGATAAGAAACTAAAAACCATCTCCACAAAAAAGCGTAAATTGTTCAAACATTTATTACTTGGCACAAATATTATATTTGGCATTTGCTACATATGCAGCATTCAGGGTGGATAATAAACAATGATTTTTTTAAAAAAAATAAAAAATGGGTTTTTTAAAAATTGGATTTTTTTATTTTTATCAAATTTATTTTAATAAAATACTTTTGGAGTAAAAATCTGTCTAAATATAATTTTCTATTTAATATACATTAATAATTTAGTTTATTCAGCATGAAATAGAGTTTAGTTATGTAGCATGAGGTTGTATATTCTGCAATATTTACATTTTTAGTAAACTCATTCAATGAATTGATGCATTCACACAATTTCACAGTAACCATGAGATAAATCATAAAACAAAGTTCAGGAATATTCTTTTATCCCATTGTTTTGCAAATCTATGTACACTACAAACTGTATGATTGTTTGAAGAAAAATGCATCTGTATCAGGCTCTATGTGTTTTAATTAAATAAAAGAATTTGAGTAGTTCTCCAGCTATCATCTTTCCCCGAAAATAAAAAAAGTTCAGTCAGACCTTTCAATTTCTTGCGAGATCTTTTTTCTTTTTCTTTTTTTTTGTGAGAAGTTGGAAGGTCTGACTGAAGTTTTTTTAATCCCACAAACTGTTTCCCTGCAGCAGGAAAGAAACGGGCCAGAGCTGGAAAGCAGGTTAGTGAAGAAATGCTATTGGGAACAGAGGAGCTGGGTGGTGGTGCACCAAATTCTACAGCAGGCCGGGAGGAGAAGCAGCAGGAAATGGGGCTACCATTTCCAGAACGGAGAAGGGAGACACGGGACGATGCAGGGCGGCAAGCAAATGCTCTTCTCTCCTCTGTATCACTGCGCAGAGCTACTCCCCTCCCCGTTCTCCGTTCTCTCCAGTGGCAGCGACGGAGGGCTGGCAGAGGGAGGCAGCAGGGAAAGCTTGCACTGTCCGGTCACAGCACAAGCCACGGGAGAGTTGATGGAGTAGGACGTGGCAGCTACCACCAGGCAGGTGATCTGTTGGACGAAGCGCGAAGAAAGCCCCTCCAGCAACGAACAGCAACAGCGGACCTTTCGCCATCACTCCCCCCGGCTCTAAAACAGCGGAGGGGGACCAGGCCTATTCCGCCCATCCTCTGTAGCATGGCAGTCCGGCTCAGGAGGGGAGTGAAAGGGAAGATAGCCGAGCAAGGAATGGCCTGGCTGAGGGCCCCTGAAATAAGCGGGTGCAGGGTTTATGGGGCAGCTCCACCCCTTCCTCCACCTGCCTTGCCTCACTGTGGCGGCAACGGCACGACAGTCATTCTCCTGCCCCATTGCAGCAGCGAGATGGAACGTAGTGGGCAGGGTTCTAACTAGGGCTTATTTTTGGGATAGGGCTTATATTAGGCCCACCCCCAAAAATCAGGGTAGGTCTTATTTTGGGGGTAGGTCTAATTTTTGGGGAAACACGGTATATGTGATTAACCTATCAACCTAAAATTGGTTCTGATATCGTTGTTTTACTAACCTGACAGCTTATTATTCTAAATAGGAAACCTTCATTTTGTTTGCAAATAATAATATTAAAGATTCTAACTACCAGCAAGAATGAGTCCTTACATTTAAAGAGCACCTGTCATTTCAGATCCATCATGGCAGTGCCTGTTAGCGGGCATCCACTTACCTGCTGCCCGCCACGTCCCGCACCTTGTTGTGTCACTGCCGCATCACCAGCCGTCCCATTAAAGTGAATGGGACTGTCGGTGAATCAACAGCGGGTCAGAGGGGGAGCTGCTGCAGGACAGGGATGACAGTTGCTCCTTAGAAATTATGATTTAAATCGAGTTGATTTAAATCAACTCGGTTTAAATCAAATCCACCCTGTCAGCATTAGCACAAATAGTCTAATCAATGCAGACTGAATTAGAAATAAAATTTAAATATCACATTGTAATGAGCCACTTGTAAGTTTGCAGTGTCACTCTGAGAGGAGAGGAATTAAAAATTCATCAGCACCAGAACACATGCTCATCAACTATTTCTCAGTGAAGTATGGAAAACTTAAAATGTGTTTTACTCCACAACCACTCTGTAAAAAAATAATAAAGTAAATTCAGTACATGTCACAATTCCACATCCTCAGTCTAACTGGATGAAGAGGAGCAGGAGCCTGACTCAGCCTTTCAGAAACAGTAAGCAGAGAGAGAATAGGAATCATTTTACAGTGGCTCTCCTTTCCTGTTCCTTTTATTCTTTAATACAGTACATTTATTTTAATTATTTACAACATTCTTACTCGGTTCTTTAGAAACAGACTGCCAGAGCGATTTGTATAATAAGATCGTTAAAACGAGGCAATCTTTTTTGCAGGTATACGACCTACAAAAAATATATGTCTTAAGGCACGTGTAAAGTTATAAACGGACACATGACTTATGAAAGAAAATAAGGAGCAAAACCTACAAAGGGTTTAAAAATGACAATTTTTTTTACAAAGCTGGGGGAGCACAGAGGGGAAAGGGCTCAAAGTTCCAGCTCTTCCACAAACTCCTTTTGCTTCGGCATGATGGAATTTGCTGCCTAAGCTTAAGGCAGCGCCACAATGTCTAATATAAAAGATATCTAGGCCACATCTACATAACAGGTGGATAACGAATAGTACCCCACCGCTGCGATGCAATGCCCAGCAAAAGAGGAAAGCGGGTGAAAGTATGGCAACTCTAGAATCCGCGACCGCTATCAAGGTGGAACAAAGCAACCCACCAGAGTATCTCTGAGCAAGTGAAGGAATCTCCTCTCCTGCCTTCCCAATAGTCCCGTGAGCTTAGCTCACCCATAAGCAACTGAGGCAACCGCGAGGCGTGTCTCCGAGGCTGACCCCATCCTCAGCATCGGAAAGGCTAGCAATGGAGCCGGGAAGCTGCACCGGACTCGACAGAGAGCAGGTTGGTAAGCTGCCTCTTCGTTTCCCCCCCCCCTCCCTCCTTTCCCCACCTTCAGTGTGCCTGCGCACGAACACCGAACGGGGCGCGCTGAAGCGTCGCCCTACAGGCTCGCCTGACCTTGCCCTTGTAGGTGGGCACGTTGCAGAGGATATCGTTGCGTAGCGCCTCCTCGGCGAGGTTGCGAGCCGCCAGGCTGCGCCACACCTCGCTGTTCTCGTCGCCGTGCAAAACGCGGTACCACAGCTTACACACCAACGCGCAGCTCCGTAGCTCCCGGAGGTCCAAGTAGGAGAAGACGAACTCGAGTACCCTACCGGGAAGCCGCCAACCGCCCGCAGCAGCGGCTGAGTTCGGCGCTCCGCCGCTGCCGGCAGCCGCCGCCGCTGCCGCCATAGCCTCAGGCGATTGACCACCGGCCTTCGCGTTCTGCCTGCGCGCGCACGCCTTCCAAACCGACCGGCCCGGCCCAGGCGAAGGCGGCTAGAAACCGCGAGCCTATCCGCTAACCAGAGAGCCAATCCGGCGCGCGCCGTCGGCTGCAAAAGTAGGAGGTGCTACCCTGCCAACGAACTCCTCGCCCGTTGCCGGCAAGGAGAGGCGGAAATGAACGCGTTTGTTTGAGAGATCTTGTTATACGGAGGCGTCGGGAAGTAACTGCTCCTGATTTTAGATTTTCGAGTACGGCAGAGGCAAGAACAATCTGGGACCTTGTGTTGAAGCTGGCTTCTTGGACAACACATCTTTTATTTATTTTATTTTAATGTCATGCGGTAAGGAGCAGGGCCTGGAACGTGAGCCGGCCATTTTGGTTGAGGGCATTGCCGAGCATGAGAAAAAGGATGCTGTCCTAAACGCATGCGCAAAAACTTCACCTGTCAAGGGGGACTACTAAACAGACCCAGCAGTTTTTCTTTGCCGGAAGAGAGTTTGGTCTCGGGAGAAATTGGTTCTTTGCTTTCAGGTAATGCAAGTATCGAGTGAAGTAGGAAAGTGGTGGCTGGGTTAAGGTGGCTGATTTGTTATACACTTATTTGAACCTTATACCGCAACGGCCTATCTCAAACAGGCATTGTGTTTATACACACTACCGTATTCATTGTGCCTAAGTATTAAGTTTACATTGGAAAATATTAGTGTCCCAAATCGATTGATTGTGATTGTAAGGCCATTATATTTGAGAGTCAATATACTGGAATTTAGATGTTTAAGTGTTTAAATCAGTGTTTTGAAAACACAACAAGAGACACATCATTATTGCAGTTATGCAGACAAATCATTATTCTAATAATTGTCCATTTTACTACATTATCAATACGTGCTTTACTTGAATACGTTTCTTTCTTTAATTATATTTCTACCCCGCCCTTCTCCCTGCGGACTCAGGGCGGCTTACAACCATTTAAAAACAAATACATGAATACAAAAATACCAAATTTAACATGTTAATTAAAATGAAATATTATTCTAAGGCCGAAAATTCGGAAAAAAAATTTTTTTTAATTATTTTAAAACCAAATTAAAATAACCCTTAGGCCAGTCCTGCTAACTTGAATACGTTAATCTAAAAATAACACAATACAATCACTTTTTGATTCTTCAATGTATATCAAAACAAAATATTACTCTGATCAATTTTTTTTCCAGTCTGTCTTGAGATATGATGGCAAAGAAGTGGACCAATGGACATTCTTCTTCAGTACTAAGCCTAAATGTGAGCAAAGACGGTCTATTGGCTTCAGGAGCAGAAGGAGGGGAGCTCACAATTTGGAATGCTGAAGGAAATCCATTGGAATGTGTACGGCTTCAAAAAGCAGATGATGTCACTAGCGTTATATTTTCTCCCACTTGTTCTAGAAGACTCTATGCTTCTCATGGGGAAAGTATTAGCGTGCTGGATACCAGGTGTCTCAAGGAGCCAGTTGAATGTTTCCATGTAAATGAGGAAGAGATCAATTGTCTTTCAGTAAATGAAACAGACAGCTTCTTGGCTGCTGCAGATGATTCTGGAGCCATAAAGATAATTGACTTACAAAGCAAGAAGTTGAGTCGCTGCCTGCAACGACATTCAAATATTTGTGCATCTACTGCATTTCGACCCCAGAGGCCACAAAGCCTTCTTTCATGTGGCCTGGATATGAAGGTAATCAGCAGTAGATGAAAGCTTACTAACATCACTTATTTGATAGGTGTAAACCAGGGGTCTTCAAACTCGTCCCTTTTATGACTTGTGGACTTCAACTCCCAGAATTCCTCAGACTCTCAGATAATATAGAATAGATATGTGGAATTTTTTGTTATTCCATCAGGGGAAGTATTTTATGCACTATAAAGCAAATGGGGAAAGGTCACAACAGAAGGTGATTACTATTATTCTTCCTAGCATTGTAATCTGTTCCCTTGGTCCTAGAAATACTTTTGCCATCTTGTCAATTGCTATAATTGTTCAAAAATGGATTGTTTTTCTATAGAAGTACAGAATAGGCCAGCTGAACCAGATTTAAAAAATGCTTTCTGAAAATTAACTTGCTCAGAATCTCAACATCAGCTGCACAATTAAAGCTAAGGCTGAAGTAGTAAGTGAGATACCAGCATTGTTTCCCAACTGAAACATTACTTTGATTGATGCAGAAGATAGATAATCGATTAAGGATAGGAGATAAGGAAAGAAAAGGATTTATACACAATGATACATTACTGCCAACAAAACAGACATTGTTGCCAGATGAGATTACTTTTTGCTTTATCCTTTGGAACAGATATAGGTTTCTGCAGAATGCAGAGAATGAAAAACTCCAAATGAATGAATGAATAAAAATCAACTCAGTATTATATTTAGATTAGATCTTATCAAGAACTATCTGTAATAAAGTTGATATAAAAAATATGTAGTTAATATTTATTTTACACCATAATACTTGTACTTCTAATAAAAATAGTTTTTACATATTTGGCTTTCTAAATAATATACAGGACTGAGTTCTACAGAAAAGCAATTTAATTTTTATTTATTATAATTGCACCCTTCTCAATTAGTGATTACAATTAAGAGTATACAACAGGGGTCTTCAAACTTGGCCCTTTTCTGTGAGCTGAAGTCCACAAGTCATAAAAGGGCCAAGTTTGAAGACCCTTGCTATACAACCAAAAATTATACTACCAAGAAATCTTCCAATTACCCTAAGGCCTCTAAAATAAATTTTCCAAAACAAAACTATAGAGGCCAACCTAATTTCTGGTAGAGTCTATTCTATAACATATATGGTGCCATTGAAAAGCAGTACCTACCTACAAGTCTCTGTCCCATGGGCTTTAAACATTTTCATGTTTAACCACTGCTGGAAATCTATAATTTCCACAAAATATAGCTTGATCAATTTGGTATATAGATATAATACTTGTAGTAAATACAGTAAAAAGATATTTTGGTATGAAACTAATATTAACATTTTTTAAAAAAAATTAAGAGTCCCTGAAAATTGAAGCACTTTATAAATTTAAAAAATAATGAAATAAGAGTAATTTTATATTAGATATAATTTAAGTCAACAGGTGCCTTTTATCTGTAAACTAAAGCATAATTTATGTGAGCTGTATCACTTTCGTATTCTGGGGAACATGACAGTGAAAATTTACATTTATATGACTTCTATATTAAGAAATCTTTTTTTGTTGTTTTGTTTACAGATTATAATGTGGAACTTGCAAAAAACTCGCCCACAATGGATTATGAACTTGCAAGAAGAAGAAGCAGTTGAGCAAGGGATTGGCCAACTCTTTAACCCACCATTGATTCATTCATTGTCTGTTTCTACTTGTGGCAATGTCTTTGGCTGTGGAGCTGAAGATGGTAACATCAGAATCTTTCGAGTAACAGGTCCCAAGTTTGAACAGGAAATAGCGTTTAAAGGTCACTCATTAGGAGTGTCACAGATTTTCTTTCTGCCAGAAATGTATTGCTTTATTACAGGGGGAAATGATGGCAGAATATTGTTGTGGGATGTTAGCAATGAAATTGGAAAATTGAAAAGTCCAAACAAGGCAATTCACAAAAAGAAAAATGCCATCAAGAAAGTTGACAAAATGAACCCAGAGCAGACAAATGAATGCCTACCCATTTCACCCAAATTGACCATTGAACATGGAGAGAAAGTGAACTGGATTTCATATGTGTCAATTAACGGTTCTAAGAGAATATTGGTTGCTGACCAAAGTAGCGATATATCCATGTATCCTATTTCTTGAACTCTTTGTATCTTTAAGTAGGCAATCAATCTCTGGTACAGTATTTTGGATCTACTAATTTTCTGGTGGATTATTCCTACTACCTCCCATAAATAAGCCAATTCTGTGTACTATTAAAAATTATTTTGGTAGTTCATATATAGTACCACTTTTGGAATAACTAATTGATGTGATCTTACTGGTAAGCTTGCAATAAAAATGTATATGTGAATAAAGAACTGGGTTTTAAAAGAAAAGAAAAATAGAGACTTGTCTGTTTTAATATATGTTCTTATAAATTCTACTGGCAGAAATAAAATTTTAAAATAACAGACTTGGAAGGGACCTTGGAGCAGTGGTGGGATTCAAATATGTGAACAACCGGTTCTCTGTGTGGATGCCACTTCCGGAAGTCCATTCTGGGCCTGGGCAACAAAAATTAACTAGCGATTCTGCCGAAGTGGTGCAAACTGGCTGAATCCCACTACTGCCTTGGAGGTCTTGTAGTCCAATCCCTGCTCAAGCAGAAAACCCTATATCATTTCAAACAAGTTGCTGTCCAGTCTCTTCTTAAAAGCCTCCTATGATGAAACACCCACAACTTCTGAAGGAAAACCATCCCACTGGTTAATTGTTCTCACTGATAGGAAATTTCTCCTTATGCTTCTCTCCTTGATTACGGTAGTTTCCATCCATTGTTTCTTGTTTTGCCTTCTGGTGCTTTGGAAAATAGGTTGACTCCCTCTTCTTTGTGGCAGCCTCTCAAATATTGGGACACTGCTATCATGTCACCCTAGTCCTTTCCACTAGACCAGCTATACCCAATTCCTGCAACCTTTTTCATATGTTTTACCCTCCAGGTTCCTAATAATCTTTTTGCTCTTCTCTGCTTTTCTTATGGTTAAGAAGTAAAACTGAGTTGATAAATGGCTTGAAGAACCTGAACACGTTCTGCAAATATCTCCTATTAGTGTCTTGGAGGATCAGCAGCAAATTCAGACAATCATGGATTGTTCAGTCCAGAATAAAGCTTCTAATAAAGCTCTTTTAAATGTTGACAAGTTGTTTTATCAAAAAGTCCAGTATATGGGATCTGACATTTGCTTTGTTATACTAATGGCTGACATCAGGTCTATTCAAGATCGTTAATGCTCAACTTTATATCTCTGGTATATAGGGGAAGTTGTTATTGTTTGAAGAAAAACAATGCAAATGAAGTGTTTTTTCTTAAATAATTTATAAAATAGAAAACTATATTTCAGTTAAAAGAGTTCAATTACACAAATAGTAATAGATGTCTTTGGTGCAATCCCAAAACAACTGGAGCACCACTTGAACACCATTGGTATTGACAACTTCACCATCAGTCAATTAAAAAAAGCAGCTTTACTTGGAATAGCTTACATTCTGTGATGATACCTCTAACAGCATAAAACATCCACATCTGCCTATCCCAGGTCCTTGGGAAGGATTTGATAGGTGGATTAAAATGCCAAATGCAGTCTGAATATCTTGCTGAGTGTATACACACCTGCATAAATGTGAAATTAATCTTTTGTAAATTATTTTGGAAGGACATGGCCCTGAAAACTAGCATGTCCTTTAAATAGTTATGTGAAAATAAATATTAGCCATCACATAATAATTATGAGGAAGACTTTAGTTGTTTTATTTTAAACATTTCCTGCCTCTAAGGAATGATTGTTTCCCCTGCCCATAAATGCTTAGGACATATACAATGCTGAGAATTAAAGTCATCTATGCAAACTGAAAATAAGTGAACAAATAATAAAAAAAGCAAAAATACATAATGAAAAAAACTTTTGAAAATCTATTCTAATGGAAACCTTAGCAAATTTTTTAATGCAGTGTAGGGGTAGGATTCTGTTCTGGAAAACTAGTTTGGTTTCTGATTCCTCTATCAACAAGTAAACATTTGTATTATTTGAAGCAGGCAACTAATGAAATCAGTCAATACAATACAACATTAGAAATAAAAGGTAGAATACCAAATATCAAAGATGCCTCCATTTATAATTTATTATTTTTGTAATGTGCTGTTTTTCCACCTCCTACTAAAACATGTTTTGCATGGATATAGAGCAGGGGTCTTCAAACTTGGCCCTTTTATGACTTGTGGACTTCAACTCCCAGAATTCCTCAGCCCTGTAAACATTAGATCTGAATACAATATCACAAAATAGCCCAGCGGTTCTCAACCTATGGGTCGCAACCCCATTTGGGGTCGATCGACCATTTCACGGGGGTCGCCAAGCAAGGCTGTCTGCCATTTTTTCCCCCTTTTCCGGCAGGTGCCTTACCTCCCTTGAGCTGGGCCAGCTGGTGGTCAGCCTGCTCCGTCTCTGCCGCTTGCCAGCTACGCCTCGGCCGGCGCAGGGGGCGGAACCACGCATGCACGGCGCTCCCGGGCAGGGAAAGTCCTCGACTTACGACTGGTTGGGTAGTCCTCGACTTATGACCGGTTTAGTCCTCGACTTACGACCGGTTTAGTCCTCGACTTACGACCGGTTGGGGGTCGCGGCATTAAAAAGGTTGAGAACCACTGAAATAGCCTAATGAGAAGAGCTTATATTTAGCACCACTGAGAACATCTTAATACAAAAAGACAAAAGATTTTGGTTACAATAAGAACCCTGGACTCCAATTATTGCTGAACTATTCCCCAGAGATCCCAGCTAGCATGACACTAAGTGAGTATTGCTGGGGTTTGGAATTCAGCAACTTCTGCACTGCCAAAAGTTTCAAAGAAATTTAACACATAAAGTTACTATATTATAGATTGATATGAATCTAAAATTAATAGTTAGTTACAACAATCCTGCATGTGACATGTACTTAGGAGCCAGTTCATAGCATTAAATTATGATTTCCTTTTATGGATCCATATGATGTTTGTAGACTTAATGTATGTTTGCATGAAACTAAGAAGGGGAAACTATACTGTAATTACCATGCTGTAGTTTAATAAACAATGTGCTTGCGAGTATGTGTTAATATTCTATATTTGGATTTCCTAGCTATAAAAAGCTTTAAGGGAAAACTGACCTTCAGCACCAGTTGGATTACTAGGTATATCACTGCTGTCTGTTATGGAACAGAAGTCAAGAGACATTTGAAACATACATCTCTTATTCCTGAAGATGGCCAAAGAGTCTTTATCTCTGTGTGTCCTGAACAAGACATTAAACAGGTCACAAGTTGACTTTTGCTGGGAAGGTTTGTTTTGGGAAGGGTCTTGGAATGGCATATTTCATATGTTAAATATTTCTTTTGAATATTTTTTCCTGACCTGTTTTGCTTTGTAAATCTACATAACGTCTCAGATAAAAGAAATGTAATAATGCTGTACTTGAAATCATTCTTATGAAAGAAGTGGTGACTTACAAAGGATCAAAGGCCAGGATGGATAATGGAAAATGCCTACTTTAAAATAGAAATTGAATCTTTCTATAATTATGCATTGTTTTATTTTTTTCAGAAATACCAAAATAATTAAAAATATAAACTAGTTAGCTACAGAATTGGCAGCATTTCACTTGTTTCATCTTTACGCTGAAGGAGGATTTTTAAAAATAGCCAGCTGCTCAGTAATTTAGCATTTTGGAACTGCAATGTTAAACATGGAACATTATAAATAACTGAAATGATTGTGCATTTGTGATTGTGTAATCTGTTGGTACATTGTGGCAATTCCATAGAGTAAGATAATTATTTCTATAATGAACACTGGAGAAAAAGAATGGACTTACTTGTGATTTAGTTATAAACTATATGTTTATACAGCTGGTCAATCAATATAGATTAAATTTTATTTACTATATTTTAGGAAAATAAATGTATCAAGAGATCATTTTACTACATAAATCTGAAAAGAAATTGACCTTGCCAAACATTGCTGCAATTTTCAAAAAATTCTCTTTATTATTTGTATATTTTAAAAAAAAAACATTTCCAAAAGATACAGTGAAGTAGAATAAACTGTTCTACATGGGGAAAAGATTGCAAGTAAACTACAGCATTATGACAATATCATGTAGACCATATGGATAGAAGCTAAAGAATCTAAGTTCCAAACTGATATACCAGTCTATCAAGTATAAATCATCTATTATATAAGAGCTCTTTAGTCAAACTGGAAAACATTCTTTAGAATGGGAGGGTCTTGATTCTAATTTTCTTTGGCTTTTGAATCTTACTAGAATTGAGAACAAGCTGCAAACTATAAAGTCACAAAATATTGTATTAGATTCTGGCATTCAGAAATTATCAGAGAAGTTTGACTTTTGGAATACGGTTCTAGAGCAAGATGTGATGTGGACATCACTGCTAGAAGACAGGTAAGAAAAATAAAAATATAGGTTATAAAAACTTTGGGAGTAATATAATGGTTGTCTGGTAATGGTATCACAAGTGTTCTTTTGGGTTAATAAAAATGTAACAATAGCTTGATAAGTTTGATAGACTGTTAACAAATGATTAGATGATTATTTTAATAGCTTTCCCCAACTTTGTTCCCTTCCAATATGCTGGACTATAACTTCAAAGTCTCTTGGAAACATAGTCAGCATCTGGGACTTCAGAGTTGTAATGTAAAACATCTAGAATACATAAGAGTGTGAGTAATGCTAGCTTTAAGACTTAACAGAATGGCTCAAAAACAGCAGATTTTGTTTCCATTATGAAATGTTTATTCCAAACAGGTCAGTTATGGAGCATTATCCAAATCTTGAAAAGAAAATTTAATTTTACATGCATTTCTAAATAAACATTGCTTTAAATTTTATTTGGACATTGAAATAAAATATTGGGAATTGTAGAGATTTTCTTTGTAGGAGGTGGCCAGGGTAAGCTTCCTGTTTCTTACCCAAAATAAAATATTGGGAATTGTATTGAATTAATAGAACTGTAGATGTGTGGTTGGATTCCATTTTGATGGACCATGCACTTATTAAATATAAATATTACAGTTTTAGCCTGCAACCCTAAGGATACATCTGGAAATAATTTTCATCTAAATTAATGGTGTTTACTTTAAAATGAAGACAAATAGAATTTTGCAACATGGCTGCTTCTCAAATGGAAATAATTTGTGGACCTGTTGATATAAACCGTAAAGGTAAATTGTTTTTTTTAAACATCTTTTTGCAGGTTTAATTCTGTGGAGATAAACCTCTTCTATAGCTATATCTGTGAAACTATTCAGTGCCTACATTCTCAAGTGGTAGAAAGCATACCTGATCTTGCCAGAGTATTGCCTACACTATCATCTGTTCTGAGGAGGAAAGATAAAAACAAAAGAATTAAATCAGCATGGGAATCGGCACTGGAGATATTGGGACTCCAGGAAGAAGATGTTAAAGTTTTCTGTACATTTTTCATTACCTATAGCCAGGATGCAAACTATTTCCCTGATAAACTAAGGCAAGATTATACCCAAGACATCCAATCTATTGTAAACAAAGTGGTGAATAATCAAGTCCTTCATCATAGTCTATTATGTGCTATTAATATAGTGGAAAACAAGAAAGTTTCAAGATATATGTAAACCGCAAATATATTCTGAAACAATACTTTTCCTCCAGAAATATATGACACGTTCTCCAATAAGGGAAAATATTTAATTCAAATTGATTGAATTAATTGATTGAATTGATTGATCCAAGACTTCTCAGTTTATGTATAATTGGGGGAAGCAATATTGGCCTGCTTTACAAAGCTGTGGAACAGATTACATAGATAATGTTTGTAAAGTGAACACTAGAAAGCACAATATAAGTGCTAGACATTTCCATTTTGTGTATAACATCTTTTTAAATCTTTCCATTAGTTATTTCAGCAGAGGGGGTGGGCTGCTGTTATCAGGTATTTCATTTTGTTGTTTCCCATGTGAAATATGTCTAATCCTTGAATAGCAGATGGAATTTATATATATATTTCTTTATTTATTGATACCTAAGACCTAGTTGTGTGGATATTACTTATAATATATAACATATTGTAAGGTCCCTGGCCCTTAACTTAAATTTGAGATACCATTAAAAGTCTAATCAGGCAACTCAAATGCTTTAATTGATCAAATAAAATAGCTGGGTGGCAAACAATCTGGAACGCTGGCAGAGTTATGTCCAGAAGTGCCACATCTTAGAAAATTAGTAGCATTGCTTTATAAACTATGTTAGCCAATGAAAATCAGACAACAGAGCCGTTACATCATAAGGAAGACATCAGTCATTCCTGTATATTCCCTTATTCCCTCCTTCAGTACATCCCATCCATGTACGTTTCCCACGCTTGCATGAAATTTGTCCCAGACGCAAATGCTGATTACAGAAGCGAGATAGCAATAGTTAGGCTAAACAATTTCTTTTTGTTGCAGTTACAGAACCCTTCAATATAACATTTTCTGGCACAAATCTATGAGTTTGATGTAGCATGCTGCCAAATATTCACCTTTATTGTACATACAACTGCAATATCACTTTCAAATGTCCATACATGGTAGGTAGATGACTGAGAAATTAGGAGTGTGTCCCAAAAGTGATGAGAAATTATCCAATTGGAAATAAAAACAGAATTGCTCTCTGATCACGAAAGAGATTCCAAAGAGAAAATCTCAAGAATCTCTCACTGCATTGACAGTGGATTCATATTCAAATGACAAAAAAAGAATTTTTGTATAAACAGAAGAGGAAGAGATGAACAATATACAAAAGCAAATATATTTGGAGGAGCAGCTTTATGAATGATATAAACAGGAAGAAGATAGGCTTTGTAAATTCAAAAGGCACTGGACTGAGAACAGAAAACACTAAATCACATCATTTGTGCCCTACAACATCTAAGGCAGTAGGAAAATCCCCAGCTGTTAGGAAACACTGCAAACTATTAAAGGCTTTCAAGAGCCAGAAAGAAAGAAATCAACTCATAGAGATTCCCACAGTGAGAATGAGAGGCCCTCTAGCAAACACCAGACAAAACCATTTGTAAAAGATGGGAATGTTCTGAACTGCATCCACTCTAATTTAAACAATGTAGAATTGCTGTCAATCAAACAATGGAGGATTATCCAGATGTTTAGAAAAATGGATTGTCATTAGGTGCTCGGGTTGATTTTCAAGCTAATATTTGGGTATATCTCTGGTTTTTGGTCAATTTGTGTGGAATTTCTGGGTCATCATTTTAAAACTAAAATCATATTTGAAACACGTGCATACATCATGGCTTGTGCCTGTGTATTTTTAATTCTTAGAATGAATATAGTTATGGATAAAAGCCAGAGTCTGAATTTACCTATAATGCTCTCAGCATGAAATCACATTTTTACTCAGAAGGAACTGACATTTTTGAAAAACTTGAAGTCACAATTGTTATCAAAAAGTGCTGCCAATGGTAATTTCAGGATGTGGAGACGATCATTTTACAAGGCAAAAGGAGCTTCCAGAGATTCTTACAGTATGGAAATTCATAAGTCAAAACACATGAATCTTAAACAGTCTAGAACAGGGGTAGGCAACCTTGGCTCTTTTATGACTCGTGGACTTCAACTCCCAGAATTCCTGAGCCAGCCATGCTGGCTCAGGAATTCTGGGAGTTGAAGTCCACGAGTCATAAAAGAGCCAAGGTTGCCTACCCCTGGTCTAGAAGATGCAATCGATGGAGTATATGTCAAGTATTTAATCTGAAGTAGTTAAGTGCTTTGGTTCTCTCCCATAGATTGGAGGAGTTAAATGCTCTCAGGCAGCTCATTCATTGGCCAGAAACTTTTATACTAATAGTAGTTCTTATTTCCTCCTGCTTTTGTAGCAGTTCTTGGTCCAGTTGTTTGTTTCCAATTCAGTTATCGTTTTCCTGTGTTGCTCAGGATAGGCAGCCCTTTTTAAAGTTTTTAAAGCCCTTTTCCACATTAGTAGAAGTCCATGTAGCTTCTCGTATGAGTTTTTTGAGTTTTGCTCGTATTTGCACTGAGTTCTTCACGTCTCGCCATCAAAAGGAATGACGCAGGTGGAAGGACCCAGACGCCAACTTAGGTTTCTTTGGGTTTAGGGTTATTACATTTGTAGCGACTACCTCATAATATTAGGCGGAATTCCCTTTGGGACAAAGGGAAGAACTTTGCAAAAAATTTTCAGAGCTGTCTTGAGAGAAGTCAAGCGCTAGAAAAGAAATCCTCCGGCCACCAGAGGACAGCAGTTGAGGTCTCCGATACCATTTCGAGAAGGACGACAGCCTTTTCCTTCTTTACGTCACGCTCTTCATTAAACAGGGGTAGGCAAGCTTGGCTCTTTTATGACTCGTGGACTTCAACTCCCAGCATTCCTGAGCCAGCTATGCTGGCTCAGGAATCCTGGGAGTTGAAGTCCACGAGTCATAAAAGAGCCAAGCTTGCCTACCCCTGCGCTAGAAGTTGAAATGGAAAGCGCGCAAGAAAATTGGGGCGTGGTAAATCTGCGTTTGCGCAGTGGGACCAGCAGGTGGCGAATGTTGTTCGGTGCTAGGATAGAAGCGGCAAGATGGCGGCGCCCGGGGACTCTGCTGCCGCCTCAGAGTTGAAATATTGAACGGGGGAGGCGCGCGAAAATACGGAATAGGTGTAAGTGGTTTCAGTCCGGTGCAGCTAAATGGGGGGGAAGGGGCAGGTGGCGCGAGCTCCGAAACAGTGTCTTGGCGGGAAATAAAAGGGAAGGGGCTCCGGTAAGGCGGCGCGGATGTGGGAGAACAAGCCAAGTTGGCACCGAAAAAGAAATATAATGGAGCGAACCAAAAAAGACAAAATTTCGAGGAGGTAATGCTTAGAAGGAATTATACGGAAACGGGATTCCAACAAGCAAAGTGAATGGGGGAAATCGCTAACAATTTGAACTGCGTGGAAGCGGTTGGGTAGTTTCTCACTATCCTCAAATAAGGGGATAGTATATTTTGCTTCAGTTTCACAGAGTCTTTACAGGAAACAAATTTTATTGAGGCGTTTTTTGGGGGAAGGCTTCAAATCAAGGCCTAGAATGTTAAATCAATCGATATCTTATTAAAACAAGACTATTTTTATGGACTTGCTCGTGGAGTACAAATCAAAAGCTTAATTATATGGAATGGTATCCTATATAAATTTCCTTTTTTCCCCTGCTAATTTGTGTTTGACATAATTTTATGTACTCTTCCCCTTTCACAAATGCCAGTGTTGGAAGACCTTCAATGTCATTACAGTTGATCGTTCATCTGCAGTTTGTATAATAACATTCCAATATTCCACTTGCCCAGTATTTGCACTTCTATGTGGAATTGGTATCTTATCTAATTTCTTTTGCATTATTTGATTTCTATAGACCAGTGGTTCTCAACCTTTTTAATGCCACGAACCCCCCCCCAACCGGTCATAAGTCGAGGACTAAACCGGTCGTAAGTTGAGGACTACCCAACTGGTCGTAAGTCAAGGACTTTCCCTGCCTGGGAGCGCCGCGCATGCGTGGTTCTGCCCCCTGTGCCGGCCGAGGCATAGCTGGCAAGCGGCAGAGATGGAGCAGGCCGACCACCAGCTGGCCCAGCCCAAGGGAGGTAAGGCACCCGCCGGAAAAGGGGGAAAAAATGGCAGACAGCCTTGCTTGGCGACCCCCGTGAAATGGTCGATCGACCCCAAATGGGGTCGCGACCCATAGGTTGAGAACCGCTGCTATAGACATTTTCCTCCCTCATTTACTCTATTAAACAATATGCAACTGCATAGTACCTGCATACACTGTTATAAACAAATGGCTCTCACATCCAGTCTAAAGGTAAAGGGAAAAGTTTCTCTTTCTAGTCGTGTCCAACTCTAGGGACCGGTGCTCATCTCTGTTTCATAGCTGAGGGAGCTATTTTCCGAATAACAATAGCACTTAGACTTATATACCACCCATAGAGCTTTACGGTTTACAACATCAGCATCCTGGGTCCTCATTTTACCAACCTTGGAAAGCTGAGTCAACCTTGAGGCAGTCAGGATCAAACTCCAGGCTGTGGGCAGAGTTAGCCTGCAATACAGAGGACGCTGTTACCTTCCCACTGAAGTGGTACCTTTCCTTGCATGCTTTCATACTGCTAGGTTGGCAGAAGTTGGGCCAAATAACAGCAGCTTCTCCTGTTGCTTGGTTCTTGGTTCTTAAACCTGGACTGTCAGCTTTTCAGCTGACAAGTTCAGTGTCTTTAACTGCTGAGCTATCACACCCCTAGAAGCATTGAAGCATTGAAAAATTGTTTTAGTTGAGAACTGCAGAAATGAAGCTGATGCCATTGGAATTCCTAACAATTGCTTGCTGCTCATTGAGAAACAGGCATTTGGAATTGTTGCTAGTTTATGTGCTTTCAAGTGAATATATACTGGTTTAATCTAAGAACTAATTTTAACATTTTACAAGTATTGGCTCAAGAATCTTTCTGAGACAATGTTGTTGGAAGATGTTGATCTTAGGAATAATTTTAGATTTCCAGGACTCACTGGCAGACATGGCAGTCAATATGACAAAACTTCTCAGTTTATTTATAATTGGGGGAAGCAATATTGGCCTGTTTTACAAAGCTGTGCAACAGATTATGTAGATAATGTTTGTGAAGTGAACACTAGAAAGCACAATGTAAGTGCTAGAACATTTCCATTTTGTGTATAACATCTTTTAAAATCCTTCCATTAGTTATTTCAGCAGAGAGGGTGGGCTGCAGTATCAGGTACTTCATTTGTTTCCCATGTGAAATATGTCTAATCCTTGAATAGCAGATGGAATTTATTTATTTATTGATACCTAAGACCTGGTTGTGTCGATCTAGAATATTACTTATATGACATATAACATTTTGTGGCATAAATCTATGAGTTTCTATCTGATGTAGCATGCTGCCAAATATTCACCTTTATTGTACATGCAACAGCAATATTACTTTCAAGTGTGCATACTTGGTAGGTAGATGACTGAGAAATTAGGAATGTGTCTACAAAGGGCCAGTCTTGCAGCCCTATTTCTTGTCTGAAATTATTGAAATGGCTTTGGGCTATGCTTAGATTCTCTGAGATTGATTGTAATGAGGTTATATTACATCTGAAGGACCAGCTTAGATGTCTTCCTGGAAGTAACATAGTATTTGTATAATTATAAACAATTCTGATCAACAAATCCCAAAAATAAAATGTCAGATCTTTCAGTTTCAAGCAAAAAGTCTATGTAGAAAGAAAACTAAGTCTTTGACCAAAGTAGTTATTTTTGCCATCTCAACCAAGTCCATTAACTTTGCCATCCATTCATCCATTGTGGGAATCTATAGAGGTTTCCATCGGTGCTTACAAAACTCTTGCTCGTATGTGGAAACAGTTGTTGATGCACTTGAAACTGAGATCAACTTAGGCCGATCTTTCCACCTGATCTGGCTTTTTACTTAATTTGAAGTTCATTTCAAAACTATGCAATAAATATTGAGTCCAGGATATTTTTAAAAAATCCTCCCATATTGACCTTGTCAGTAGTGGTGGTTGCAATCCATGCTTAATGTTCCAGTGACAAGAGAGGCACAAGTAACAGTGGTGCACAACATGGTGCCTCTGAAGTGAGCCTTCAGTTGGGGATGGGCCAGCTGGAGAGCTTTCCCAGTTTTTTGCTCTGAGAAGAAAGAAGGAATTAGGATATGAAACACTAAGTCTACTCTTTTTTCTGCCGTTCCACAATGAGGCTTTTAGTCTAAATGTTCTTCTGCATGCCATCATGTTTATCTGCCCTTGTACCTCTTAAGGAAGTGCCAAACTGGGAAGGAAATCAGTGTGAGCCTACAACATGAGCTTCAAATTAGGGGCAAACAGAATGTATGAGAATTATGGTCATGAATCACAATTTGTGTCTAGAAATTTAGCTCCACCCAAATAATATTCTGAAAACAATATTTTCAGTTAGCATCACATGACTTTAGTTCAATTTAGATACAGTATTCTCTCCAATGAAAAACTGTTTTTAAATAGGCTATATGGAAATAATTGGGTAACTTTTTCTAAAAAAAAAAGTAGTTGATGAAATTGAATTTCTATGTTACATAATTGTGAAGCAGTATCTTATATCTGTAGTTTTAAGTATCTATCCAGAAATACCTCAGGAGAATAAAAAGTATGTTTGCATTGGGAAACAATGTATTGGCCTACTTTAGTACTGCCGAATAATGATGTAATCTGTGAGGACATTCCTTACTCATAATTCATATATTTGTTTTTATGTTTTTACTGTAGAACAGTATTGTACTATACTCTTAGTGATAAAGTTTAGGTATCAGGTAACATTCATAGATCGTGTGAAAAATGATCTAACAAACATAATTTTTATTGATCTGAAACAGATAATGTGCTGCTGTATTTTTGTAGATGCTGGTGATGTATTAAGAGAATCATTTTCCCTTCCTGGACTGAACATGCCAAAAGAATCAGAGCCCCCGCTCTCCTTGTCTGACTGCCATTGTAACATATGCATGGATATTTTTGTGGAACCAGTCACATTACCATGCCACCATACTCTTTGTAATGCTTGTTTCCAACTTACTGTGGAAAAAGCAAGTTTGTGTTGCCCTTTTTGTCGCCGGCGTGTCTCATCTTGGGCACGATATAACTCTCGCAATAACACTCTTATCAACTTGGAGTTATGGGAAAAAATTAAGAAACATTTTCCAGAAGAGTGCCAACGCAGAATTAATGGACAGGACCTAGAAAATTATTGTAAGTAAAGCATTGCACTAGTTTGGTTTACATATACACCTGCCTTTGGTGTTCAGAAGTTTAATGTAAAATTTTGAAAGAAAAAAAAAGCAAGGAAAAATTGATATTTAGCAATTCACTTAGTGGTCTCTTTTAACTAAAAATATATTTAACTGATAAGAGAGTGACACATTTCTAAGGTCAGAGATTACTCTTCTTTGTGGAGTACAGGCAAATAGACTATGCAATATAGGTTGTTAGATTTGTTGAGTTATTTGTTAAACTGTAATAATTCAGTAACACAAATATAAGTCACCATTGTTAAAGGTCAAATCTTTTGCTTTTCCTGGATAAATGTCCAGTGAGGCTTAATTTTTATTTTTATTTTTTGATATATTAGGTATACTAAATTGCAAAGAACCCAGGTTGATAGAAAAGATTGTATTTAAGTGCATGGTTTCATATATATTCATATTAAATTGCAATTTGCATCCTTAAAATAATTAGATCATAATAATCATATTTTGTTTCATCTCTGCTTTGTTTTCTGGACTAGTGTATATCCCTCAACCAATACACTGCTTAAGTAAGCCTGGAGAATTAAGGCAAGAATATGAAGCTGAGATCACTAAGGTAAAGTAGAAAGTTGAATGATACTCACTAATAGGCAGTTTTGCTAGGGATCATAAAATCCTGAGTAAGACCTGGATTGAGATTGTTTGTAGGTACTAAATGCCTATGCATTAAGCCAAGCCAAACTATAAAAGCTCTTTCTTAAAAAGTATTGAAATAAAAAATGAAAATTCTCAATCTATAAAATAAAAGAACTTATTAAAAATAGTGATACATTTTGTGGTTAGGTGGAAGCAGAACGCCATGCTCTTGAGCAAGAAGAGAGCAAAGCAAGTGAAGAATATATTCAAAGACTACTAGCAGAAGAGGAAGAAGAGCAAAGGTTAACAGAAGAAAGGGGGAAAAAGATAGCAGTCCAGTTACTATCAGATGAAGTGCTGGCACGAGAACTGAGTTTCAATTTGGTAAGTTTGACCAAAATGACAGCTAAATAGGCTTAGTTAAATCTTCATAGTTTCTTAAATGGCATTTTGACATAAGCATTGAAAGAGTACTTAATATACTTAATTAGAGGCTTTTTCACTTTTCTTTTGTAATCAAGATAAATGTAAAAAATGCTACCAGATTGTTAAATGATGTACTTTGTTACTATCTGTAACAAATTTATTTATTGATTAGATTTCTATCCTGCCTTTCATGTAGGAGTGTACATTGAGATATAAAGTGCCCCCACCTATTTTTCCCCACAGCAACAATTTTGGGAGCTTAGAAAGAGTGAGTGGTCCAGATTTATCCACTGAGGATCTACACTGAAGTGGATTAGAACCTGAGTCTCCCTGGTGCCAATCAAAATCAGGCCCCATAGACAATTTATTATATAAAATTATACTGAATGTTTGAATTGCTTGTAATTTTCTTCTAAACATTTCCTTACTCATTTGACACATGACCATTTTCTCTGATGTTTGCAAATTCTAACAGAAAGGTCTTCTTTAGATCATGTCTTGACCTTTAGATCATGTCTGACTTTTGGTACACCGTGTGTGTGTGGGGGGGAGTGTACCTTAAAATGTTAATTACTTAACTAACATGTAACCCTAGTTGATCTAGTTTGGATATATTAAATTAATATATGTCTATTTGGGGTATAAATGATTACGCTTATTTTTCATTGTGCTTGCTGTTTCCAATTAAGAAATTATTTATTTATTACAAGTTGAGAATACCCCATTCCAAAAGTAATATGTAATATAAAAGAAAAATATGAATATTCAGACAAAGGCACATAAATAGTCTGCTGTAAAACAAATATCATCCTTTAAACCTAGATTAAGTTAGATAAAAGCCAATATAATTTCCAATTGACAATCTATCACATAAATTGGTGGGTGATGCCACTATGATAGTATTCTGGTACAGTAGAAAGGAAAGCACTGTTGATACAAACAAGAAACTTTCTGTGTTGAGCATTAATGCATCAATGTATCAATCTCTAAAAATGTAGGATGAATTGTGCACATCAGCACTGCAACAATTTTTTTGTGATAAATCAGCTTAACGTGGTATTAAAATCAGCTGCTGACTTTGGGCCAGTGCTATTCTCAGCCTACCCAACTTCACAGGCTTGTTCTGGGGAAAATTGGTA
>NW_015388264.1:125307-130188 GCF_001527695.2 Protobothrops mucrosquamatus | reverse complement strand
CAAGAAACTTTCTGTGTTGAGCATTAATGCATCAATGTATCAATCTCTAAAAATGTAGGATGAATTGTGCACATCAGCACTGCAACAATTTTTTTGTGATAAATCAGCTTAACGTGGTATTAAAATCAGCTGCTGACTTTGGGCCAGTGCTATTCTCAGCCTACCCAACTTCACAGGCTTGTTCTGGGGAAAATTGGTAGGAGTATCAGGTATGTTCACTGCCTTGAATTAAATATTAAAAGGGCAGGAAAATAATAATAAATAGCAGTAGGCATGCTTTTTATCTGTATTTTCTTTTTTGACTGAAGAACAGGTCTGCTGAAGAGTCTGTTAAAAAAAGTCCACTACCTGGCCCATCCCCTTCTGATTACTGCAAAACATCAAAAAACAAATCAAGCAATTCTGGAGACATTAAGAAGTAAGTAAAATCTGGTTACATAGTCAAAGATAGATTAGTACAATATATGCAGATTTGCATAGTATAAATAGGAGAGAAATTTGTCATAACTGAAACTGAACTTTGTTTGCCTTTTGAAAAAGCACCTTTGGGACACCCATGACCTGGATGACTGAGAATTTCCATAGGCGTTCTGGATATCTGTATAATTAAATTCGAATAAAACTTCATTTGGGATATAGAACCTAATTTACTAGGCTAATCGTGTTCATAAAGCAAAGGACTATTCAATTATGATAGTTTACATTATTAATTACAGTTCAAGTTTGGATATAACATTACACTGTGATTACAAAAACCAGAGGTGTTGGTTTTATTGCAGCTCCTCTGGAAGAGAATAGGAAAGAATTGCTGACAAGCTTGTTTGCGTAACATTAAATCATAGTTTAGGACTGCGGTCATTGATACCTATTATATTTCATCATTTTTACATTACTTATGATAATGAATATGATATTTGAAGGCAACTCAGGAATTGAGTGTGAACTAAAGGTATTTATACCACACATCTACCCAGTACTACTTTTTTTGTTGTGCATTGTTGAGTCAAATCCATGCAATTTTCTTGGCAACATTTCTGGAGGTTTGCCATTGCAATCTTTCTAGGCCTGATAGAGAGTGACTGGCCCAAAGTTACCCACCTGGGTTCTGAGCCTAAGACAGAATTAATAGGCCTCCCCATTTCCAGTTCTATGCCTTAATCACTAGATCAAATTGTGTTTCACTATTAAATTAGCCATTTTATTGATATTAGTTGTTAGCTACCCAGAGATGCTAACATTTTGAGATGTGCAGCCATATATATCTCTAGAAATAAATAAATGCCATAACATCTAAAACAGAGGTCTCCAGCCTTTCCGGCCTCGTGGCCCGGAGGGAAGAAGAGCAGCTTCCAAATTTGCATGCGCAAACGGGCCGCACACACCAGCCTGGGGCTAGCGGCCTGTTTGCGCCCACGTGCATGCACAAATGGGGCTAGCACGAGTGGGGGAGTGCGCCCGCATGCGTGCATGCACTGGCCAGCCATTTCTGTCGCCCGCTAGCCAAGAGCCACGGCCCGGTAGTGAGCCACGGCCCATAGGTTGGGGACCCCTAATCTAAAACACTTAGAAGTGTATCATTGTTCACATGCTAGTGAAATGTGCTTCTTAGCAACTTGTACTAAGCCATCACTATCTTCTAATAAGAAAGGGGTCGAGCATTTCCTCTTTGGCAGCTCTATCTGAATTAGATAATTGATTTCAGATGTTTTTAATCGGAGTTTGTTCCTTTTTTTTTCTTAGCTGCCATAGGAAAACAAGATATAAATTAAACAAATAATAATTAAAGTTGAGCTTTTATACCCTGTGAAACAGTATTGTGCTAGAACCTGTTTATAAACATTGCAACTATATGCTTTGCTTGATAAGGTCTGAATTAGGGCTACTGAAGGATGAGAAGCAGAATGTTTAGAGTAACCTTAGGACAACAGGTTCTTATTTACTTAAGAGATGTAGCCCTACTCCAATCCATAATATGCTTTCTAGGGCTCTAGATACCAGCACCTTAAACTTACATTGGAAACATCTTTATTCCTTTTGTCATATTTATTCCGTTTCTATCCTTCCATTCAAGAATGATCCTTAGCTAACAATAAAAAAAAACCAAAAATCATGTTTGAACAATTATAGAAATAAAATAAAATAAAAATAAGTCTAAATTGTATCTGAATAATGTTTTGGGGAGTAGAGTAGGAATAAGTCACAGTTCCAAAATGTATGTACAGAAATTCAGCACTAGCCCAATGAAAAGAAGTAGAGTCTTAGGGTTATTTTATTATATCCACTCTTCTGAGAAATTAAGTAAGTAAGTTATATTTAAAGGTAAATATAGTATATAGTGTTCTTTACAAGCTATAAAAGCTTGCTTTATCTTTTTCTTTTGTGCTGTTTTAAAGGTATTTATCTCCAAAGTCTTGTGGTTTCTTTTCTCCAAAGTTGCTATTTGGAAAATTAAAAGAAGAAAACATTGATTCTCTTTCTGAGGTAGGCATATGTATTACCATTTCTATATAATACTATAACTATTACTGTACTATACAATACAATACAATACAATACAATACAATACAATACAATACACAAATTGCATGATGGTTATTTTGACCTTTGTTTTTTTCCAGGAAAGTATTAGAGCTGAAACTCGCTTTACATTGGAAGATGAAGAAATAAGAAATGATATAACCGTACTATCTTCAGAGACAACTGGAGAAGGAAAAATGATTAAAGATTCCCCTTTAGAATCAACGGGTTCTCATTTAAATATATGTACTACATCTGAGTTCAACAGTCATGGCCCTGAATTGTCATCTTTTTCCAGGAGTCACTTAAATGAACCAATAGAGGAACATATTACCAATAGAGAAGATCATGAAACTGATTTTTTCTCAATGAGTAGTAGTTCTAATAACAATGACTTTGGAAATAAAAAATTTACAGAAAGTACATGCTTGCTGAAACTTCAGACAAATGACAGCACTGAAGAAATCCTTATTTCTTTGACATCTAGCAACCAACAGGACAGCAAAGATATAACCTGTGAGGAAACAAAGATGATGGGAAACTATTCAATTGAAAATAAAAACCAGAGTTGCTCATTGATCACTAAAGAGATTCCAAAGAGAAAATCTCAATCTCTCTCTGAATGGACAGTGGATTCATCTTTGAATGACAAAAGAAGAAGAACTTTTGTACAAACTGAAGAGAAAGAGATGAATGATATGCAAAAGCAAATATATTTGGAGGAGGAGCTTTATAAACGATATAAACAGGAAGAAGAAGATAGGTGTCTGGCTTTGAAAATTCAGAAGGAAATGGACAGAGAAGAGAAAACACTAAATCGCAAAAAAGGCTCTCCTGATGAGTATCATTTGCGCCCTACAACATCTAAGACAGTTGGAAAATCCCCAGCTGTTAGGAAACACTGCAATCTCTTAAAGGCTTCAAACAGCCAGACAGAAATAAATCAACCCAAACCACACAGACATTCCCACAGTGAGAATGAGAGGCCCTCTAGCAAACACCAGACAAAAACATCTGTAAAAAATGGGAATGTTCAGAATTGTGTCCTCAACTCTGATTTAAAGGATGTAGAATTGGTGCCAATCAAAGGACGATTATCCAGATGTTCAAGAAATCTGCAACAAATTGAAACATTCACCAAAACCATGATAGATTAATAGAAAATTTTGGAAAACCTGCAAATATTTATCTCTTCTGGTATTGGCTGTTCCCAGAATTAATGTGTTATTTGTTTCAGAAACAGTAGCACCTGTTCTGTGCCTTTTCCTTTGAATTCTTGTGTCTGTTCTTTAATACATAGATGGTATCAATTTTAATGTTAAGAGAAAAAATTTAAAACCATCACATAATATTGTTTCTCACTATTAACAGTATGTGATCAGAACAGCCACCATTTTTCTCCTGATTGCCTTTCCCTAAAATAAGTAAATAAAAAATAAAAATTATTTCAAGTTGAACTGAATGATAATACTTGCTGAGTTGTCATAACCATGCCTGTGTTGTTGTCTGTGAACTTGTCTGTGAACTTACAAGGCAGTGGTAAATGCCATCTTTAAGACAGACATAGCCTAAGATACACTCTCATTTTTCTGTTTGCTGGAATTGTTATTTTTGCTTTGCTAGTAATGTGGCTTACAGATTTCACCAGAAAACCAAATCAATTTTCAGTGGATTCATTTTGGAATTTTAAATTTGATAATTGTAAAATTATCTTATAAGAGGCACCAAAGACAGTCAATAGGTAAATCACATTTTTCATTTGTAAGTAATTTCTAATGCATAGTTTATATATAATGTCATTAAAATTATGTAATTACTATTTCATTACAATTATTTAAGATGTTGTAACTCATAATTATCTCCTAAACATAGTTCTAATAAATATCCAACAAGAGTTCCCATTCTGATAAGGGAGGAAT
The DNA here is from genome assembly GCF_001527695.2 of Protobothrops mucrosquamatus. NCBI lineage: Eukaryota > Metazoa > Chordata > Lepidosauria > Squamata > Viperidae > Protobothrops > Protobothrops mucrosquamatus. Next base: position 125,752 of record NW_015388264.1, on the reverse strand, counting down.
TTAGGATTTGATGATTACAGCCTATATATATATATTTAATTGCTTTCCATGTTTTTGGAAACTTTGATATCTCAGCATTCAAAACACTTAGAAAGGGTAACAGCAAAAAATGATGCAGGCTGAAGTACTGATGTTTACTGTTGCAATCAATTGTGCCTTCCTTTAGAGATCTCCATCCCATTTGTTTTTTGTTCAGCTTTATAAAAATGGTAATTTTTGTTGTAGCTGGGTTCAACAAATCATTCAGAAAATGATATATAATCTGAAGGATTTACGTGAAAGTGACAGTACAATAAATAAATAAAGTAATTATTTTTCAAATATTACATTTAGTATTCTTATCTATCCTTTTGGGTTTTCATTTTTTGAATTGTTCTCTATTGCCATTATTGCATTCTGAAGAAAAAATGGATTGTCATTAGGTGCTTGGGTTGATTTTCAAGCA
>NW_015388264.1:39920-124745 GCF_001527695.2 Protobothrops mucrosquamatus | reverse complement strand
GAAAATGATATATAATCTGAAGGATTTACGTGAAAGTGACAGTACAATAAATAAATAAAGTAATTATTTTTCAAATATTACATTTAGTATTCTTATCTATCCTTTTGGGTTTTCATTTTTTGAATTGTTCTCTATTGCCATTATTGCATTCTGAAGAAAAAATGGATTGTCATTAGGTGCTTGGGTTGATTTTCAAGCACATGGTCAATTTGTCTGAAATTTCTGAATCATCTTTTTAAAACAAACTGTATTTGAAACACTTGCATACATCATGGCTTGTGCCTGTGCACTTTTAATTCTTAGAATGAATGTAGTTATGGATAAAAGCCAGAGTCTGAATTTATCTATAATGCTCTCAGCATGAAATCACATTTTTACTCAGAAGGAACTGACATTTTTGAAAAACTTGAAGTCACAAAGTACTGCCAATCAAAAAGTACTGCCAATGATAATTTCAGGATGTGGAGACGATCATTTTACAAGGCAAAAGGAGCTTCCAGAGATTCTTACAGTATGGAAATTCATAAGTCAAAATACATGAATCTTAAAACAGTCTAGACCAGGGGTAGTCAACCTTGGCTCTTTTATGACTCATGGACTTCAACTCCCAGAATTCCTGAGCCAGCTTAGCTGGCTCAGGAATTCTGGGAGTTGAAGTCCACGAGTCATAAAAGAGCCAAGGTTGCCTACCCCTGGTCTAGAAGATGTAATCGATGGAGTCTATATCAAGTATTTAATCTGAAGTGGTTAAGTGCTTTGGTTCTCTCCCATAGATTGGAGGAGTTAAATGCTCTCAGGCAGCTCATTCATTGGCCAGAAACTTTTACACTTAATAGTAGTTCTTATTTCCTCCTGCTTTTGTAGCAGTTCTTGGTCCGTTTGTTTCAAATACAGTTATGGTTTTCCTGTGTTGCTCAGGATAGGCGGCCCTGATAATATTCTCCCTTTTTAAAGTTCTGTTTTCCACATTAGTAGAATTCCATGTAGCTTCGCTTGAGTAAGTTCTCGTATTTGCGCTCAAGAGTTCTTCACGTCTCGCTATCAAACCGAATGACGCAGTTGGAAGGACCCAGACGCCAACTTAGGTTTAGGGTTATTACATTTGTAGCGACTGCCCCATAATATAAGGCAGAATTCCCTTTGGGATAAAGGGAAGAACTTCGCAAAATTTTTGAGAGCTGGCTTGAGAGAAGTCAAGCGCTAGAAAAAGAAATCCTCCGACCACTAGAGGACAGCAGTTGAGGTCTCCGACACCATTTCGAGAAGGGCTTTTCCTTCTTCACGTCACGCTCTTCCTTACGCTAGATATTAAAATTGAAAGCGCGCAAGAGAATTGGGGCGCGGTAAAGCCGCGCCTGCGCAGTAGGACGAGCAGGTGGCGAGTGTTGTTCGGCGATCGAGGCGGCAAGATGGCGGCGCCCGGGGGCTCTGCTGCCGCCTCAGTGTTGAAAGGGTTAATTCAGCAATTTACCGCCATCACGGGTGAGGCGTGCGAAAACATGGAATAGATTTCAGCGGCTTCAGTCCGGTGCAGCTAAATGGGGGAAGGGGCAGGTGGCGCGGGCTCGGAAACAGTCTCTTCAAGGGAGTTTTGCGGGAGATAAAGGGGAAAGGGGCCCCGGTAGGCCGACGCAGGGATGGGGGAGAAGAAGCTAAGGTGGCCCCGAAAAAGAAATAATGACGGAGCGAACCGAAAAAGAAGTTCGCGGAGGTAATGCTTAGACGGAATTATAGGGAAATTCTTTTGTGGAGGTGAGAAGAGAAATAAGATGTGCTCTCCTTCGTTTCAGGGACCGCAGTGGGACATTTTCCAGGAAGAACTAGATTTGTGGTTTGGTTACTGTGTTTACGAGAGACGAGTAAATAAGCTTGTAGTTCCGTCCCTCGAAATACCAACCTATTTCGGTCCCAAACTGCGTGAGACGAAAAAGGATCGTCATCCGACTTACCTTGTCTGTATAATATAAATTTGAAGTCGGGAAAAATAGTTATCAGCAGAGGTAATAAGTCGAGCCAAATTCCCTTTTAAAGGGCTGGTTGGTGTGAACGCTCTAACCATGGGCGTTAGTATTGTAAAAGTAAAATATTCCCGAGGTATTTTTGCGTTTTTATATATGAAGGTCCCAAAGCATGAGTATGCTTAGAAGACAGCGGTTGGAGTGGGGAGAAACAGCTGGGATGAAGGAAGATCCATAATATCTAGTATTCTGTTTGGAACAGTAACCAATCCATGCCAAATGTCTAATCTATTCTAGAATTAAAAGCAGAATATGACTGATTATCCTTTCTTCTTTGCTTTTTAATCCAAAGGTGGTGCCTCTGAAAAAAGAGGCTTCATCCAGTAAGGATTACAAGCCCTTCATGGGCAAAATGCCTAAGATACCTAATATTTTTAAAGCCTATTCGGTTTATTAAAAATGCAGCATGATGCTTGCCAGAAACATATTTTCTTGATTGAATTCTTGATTGTAAGTGATGTTGAAATGCTTCAGTCAGGAGATTTCAGAAAGGAGCTTGGTTTAGGATTGGAGAGCATTCAGAATTTCTAGATACAGTCCCATAATAGAAAATATTATTTGGTGAAATGCTGGTGAACTAGTAGTCGGTGTTGACCTGGGGAAAATAGGAGGAAGAAAGAGTATTGTGTGTGTCTGCTGCCTTGAGTTATTTATAAAATGAATTTTGCCCCATTTTACAACCTATCTTGCCACAATTGGTAAGTGAGTGACTGCAGTTAAGTTAGTAACACAGTTAAGTGAATCTGGATTCTCCATGAAGTTTGTTTATCAGAAGGTTGTAAAAGTTGATCACATGACCTCAGGACACTGCAACCGTCATAAATATTAGTCAGCTGCCAAGCCTCTGACTTTTGATCACATGACATGCAACTGTTGTAAGTGTGAAAAACTGTCATAACTCACTTTTTTCAGTGCTGTGTAACTTTGAACAGTCACTAAATGAACTGTTGTAAGTCGACTACCTGTATATGGACAGTTTTATTGGTACTGTAAAATATATTCCCAGAAAAAATGTTTTGTTTTCGAAGCTTTTATTTATTTTACTTCTGTTGCATTCAACTCAGTTCTTTCTCAGATCTTATTTCCCCTCATATAAGAGGCAGAAGCTAAATGTAGAGCAACTAAATGAGAGATGGCATTGTTTTGTTTTACAGTCTATTGCACAATATTAAATCAAACATACAAATCTTTTTAATTGGACTGTGCTCTTGAATCCTTAAAATGAAGCAGCTATACCTCAGAGAACTGATATTCCCTTGAAAAAAGGGATATGAAACTTTTTAGACAGCCATGATAATATTGAACAGTCCATTCAAAATGTATTATCTTAGCTTCTTTCACTGGCTGAATTTATCTTTTTGAGAGTTTTTGATATAACAATTTGAACTTCAACTCCTATGGATTTCATTATTACCAAGATTTTTAAAAAGTTCATAGTGTATTCTGCCAAATCATTTCAAATATCTTGTAAATGCATATTTCTTCAATACACTATAGGTAGACCTTGACTTACAACCATTCGTTTAGAGACCATTTGAAGTTCAGGGCACTGAAAAAAGTGATTTATGACCAGTTTTCAAACTTAAGACTGTTGCAGTAGCTTCATGGTCATGTGATCAAAATTTGAGCCCTTGGCAACTGGCATGTATTTATGACAGTTGCATTGTCCAGGGGTCATGTGATCACAATTTGTAAACTTCCCATCTGGCTTCCAACAAGTGGGAAAAGCCAGATTCAATTAGAAGTAGCAAGTGATTGGGTAGTTCTCATTTGCTAAAAATAAAGGAATAGTATGTTTTGTAGTATGTACTCAATCCAGAAATTCAATTCAATTATCTGGTTAATTACTGTTTACCTGTCGCCCCTGTTTGAAGCCCTCTGGGAAAGAAGAGTTCAACACTTCATTATGCAGTCTAATCTTAGATTAATGTAGTTAAATGTAATAGACGTTTATCATGCATGAATTTTCAAAATCAACACGAAAGACTCTGTTACATCTATTTCAGGTGGTGTCTGTAATCCCAAGGATTATAGTTAAGTTTGAGGTAGTCTGTTTCTATGTATCACTATTATCCTGTTATTTCTGAAAAGTTTAACTGCAGTAGTTTGTGGAAAAGGAAATATTAAGTTAAATACTTAATATCTCAGATATAATTTAATATAGATGTAGAGGTCCTTCTCTTCTAGAAATATAAATAAATTTTTATTGTGGATACCAATTTGTTCAGGCTACTATTTGACGATTTAGAACTACAGTATATATAGGTAGTCCTCGACATGACCACAATTGAGCCCAAGTTTCTGTTGTTAAGTGAGACGTTTAAGTGAGTTTGCCTCATTTCAGTGCCGTTGTAACTTTGAATGGTCACTAAATGAACTATTGTAAGTCAAGGACTACTTGTACAGAATCTTCTCTTCCAATAATTTCTAATTGTTCTGTTGATATTTTATTGAGAAAGAAAGAAAGCCGAATGTTTGTCCATATCATGTTACTGACTGTCTGGAAGAACAACATGAAGTTTTCCCGATGTTTTAGACTACAGTTCCCATCAGTAAAGTCAGCATGGTTCATGGCAAGTGATTATGAGAGGTGTAGTTCACCAGCTGAAGACTACCATATAGTTTAGCCTTCTTTTTGGTAGTTTTAACTGTTTTAATACATTTCCCCCCCAAACTATTGTCTATAGTTATTACTGTGCTTAATTATACTGAGTCCTCTTTTTTCCATTCTTTAAGAATATGGCATGGTGCTTCAAAGCTGTCAAACTTTGAAGCAGATGGAAACTACTCAAACTTCTTGTGTGTTTCTGGTTGCTTCAGAGTTCAAATAATATGACACATGCATACACTTCATAGTCCTCCATGGGTCTACAGATTTCAGTAAAAGGTCTGTAACTACTCCTGCAGTCATGTTGGGAGTGCGGAATTGCTTCCAGGATTAGATTGTTCTCCTTGCATTAAATTTCATAGGAATACTCCATTGAGTTGTCTGTAATTAACAAAGGATGTGTGAGAGGAGATAGTAACAGAATATACTAGAATCTGACAAAGGAAATTATATTGAAATGGTTTATATTATTGGTAAAATCTATACACACACAGACACCTCGTCATGCAGAAAAGGAAAGATAATATGATTGAGAAGGCCCATGTTCTAGAGTGGCCTCAGACACAGAAACTAATAAGACATCTTAGGTGAGTCACTGTCTCAGCCCTAGTTGAAAAACTTCCCAGAAAAAGATAGACAAACCACCTCAGTATTATTGCCAAGAAAATTGTAGGACCTCTCTATAAATCATTAGGAATCATGATTGATACAAAGACAACAAAACATAATAAAGTATTTACAGGACTGGATTGTGTTGATTTTTTTAAAATATAAAAAAATAGTCTATTGTATAAAAATACAGTATATTTACTTTATTGAATTAATACATTTTTCTCTTTTAAAGCTTTTGTTGAAACTTAATTTGGTTTTCATTGTGTCATAGGTGCCAGTGAAAGTGCAGGCAAACATATGCTTGAAGCATGCAACAATAATCTGGAAATGGCTGTCACTATGTTCCTTGATGGTGGAGGCATTGTTGAAGAACCCAGCACTAGTTCTGCAAGTGTATCAAACCTGCGACCACATACAGAGTACGTAGTGTTGTAAAGAGGATAATTAAATTATCGTTGAAATTTGTACGTATATTTCAGATATTTTTGCTTTTAAGTTCTTAGTTTTTCTTATGCAGATGCTTCTATTGTTGCTCTGGGTATCTATTTAATCATCAAAACATTTAAAGCACAGCTCCTTTGTGAGACTTGTATTATTACTACCAATTATCAAAATTAACAGAGAACAATATAATTATTCTAGCATAATGATCCAGGCAACACCTTTCTAATTTATCTGGATTCTTTTGAATTTCCCAAAACTAAGGAAGAAAATAAAACTCTAGCATAAATTCTGCCATTCTCCACCTGACTGATTTATGTGACTGGGTGGGATATGTGTGCATGAATCTGAGGTAGTTGATACTTTACTGCAGACAGGAGTGATGCCTTGAAGGAAGCAGCATTATGTCCCCTTCTAAAATGACCATTTCTTAATCCAGTCATATGATAGAGCAGGCATGTCAAACTGCCGGGCCACGGGCCGGATGCGTCACAACGAAACTGCGCCCACCGCATTGCCGGCAATGGGGTAAAAGTCGCGATATGTCGTGCGACATCACCTGACGTCGCGCGTTTGACATGCCTGTGATAAGAGTTACTGGCTGAACTCCAGTGTTTCCCTCTCTTGAGAAAGTTTTTGGGAAAGTGCTAAAGCTTCAGTTTTACAGAGTCTTATAGGAAAGGTTGATTCTTCCTTAGGGGTTTTTCAGATTTATTAAAATGAAAGTGTGCAAACGTGTCAGGAATTTTGATTTGTTCCTGACATAAAATGGTAAAGACTAGGTCCAGACATTTGAGCACTTTTTCCTTTTGTGTAATCACAAGGGCAATTTCCATGCATATTTTTTTTTGTTCCTCGTAATAGTTTGAACACCAATGCATAGTTTCAATGTAGGTATGAAGAACAGATTTTCCTCTTGCCCAAGTAATACTGACATTTTCAAGCTATTATTTGCTTTTTGTCTTTGTAGAGATGAAGTGAGGGCACCTATTCCTCAAAAGCAAGAAATTCTGGTAGAACCCGAACCCTTATTTGGTGGTAAGTTTCTGTTTGCTCTTCAAAGAATGAACAAAAATTCTTCATTGTCCTTACAATGGAGATGATGAGATCTTATAGTACTGAAAAATATGCATAACAGGCAACTTTCCTTAATACTTACTAAAATAGTTTGACTTTTTTTATTAGTTCATTACTGTTACTACTTTTATTTTGTAAATAAGAAACTGAAGTAGAGGAGTGTTAATATCACTACAGTAGTAATTCCGAATAACATTCTGTTTAAGAAGAGATATATTTCTGTTTAGTTATGTACAGTAGATTTTTCTCTGGATTTGTAAATGATAATGTATACGTCCTCAAAATATGGTAACTCAGCCTGGAAAACTTGGGAGTCTTCATGTTTATTATCATAAGTGAGTCTTGGACTTATTTTTAAAAATTATTTCTGATCGTGCTACAGGATTCAATTCATAAGGGGAGATTATGACCCGACAAAGCTGTAGGTTATACGTTCATGCAGTCAGGCACAAAAAAGCATGTCATAATAGAATGGATTTTATAATTGTATCTGTTTTAAACATGTATTTCCTGATATGTATAATCTATGACATATGCTGTACTCTGTTAGTAGAGAAAACATGGGGATAAAAAGTTTTTTCTGTGCTAGCATGTTTCCATCAGAGTGAGTACGAAAGAGCTACATATCTTTGGGTTATTCTTTTCAGGAGTGCATGATAATAGCAAGTTGGATAGAATGATTATACATTCTTCTTTTTCAAAAGTATCACAAATACATTATGCCTCATTCACTCATGCTCACCATTGGTTGTCACTTATACATATTTCCTCCATCATCACCTCGGTTAACTACATATACAGGTTTTGTTTATTTGTTTTAGGACCCTGTCTTTTGTAGCAAACAATTAGGCCATAACAGAATCTTCATGCAGTCACTTACTTGCCACATGATGAGCCTCATGCCTGTTTGTTAGTTGGCCATAGAGACCAAATAGGGATTTTGCCAATGTACAGTCTCCATGGTGCCTGGATTCGCAGTTACTCTATCAGAAGATATGATTGCTAATGATAACTTCCTATGTCCTATAACAGCCCAACTGATTTCCCCATTTTTGAAGCCATTACAGTTGAGCTACAAATAAAGTCACCCAGTGTCTAATAATTAACTTTCAGTAACATCTGCAACAACCAACATACTAACGAAGCCCACAGGCCAGCAGTATAGTGTTGCTATTGCAAGCAATCTTTCTTCAGTCCCCAGTTAAAACTACCTCTCATCTTTCCAACATTGATTCCAGCCTATAGGGCTTCCCACAATGAGCACATCTCACAGCAGCAGAGCTGTCCTAGACCTGTTCTTGCATAACAGCTAGGAGCCTTTCTACTGCCAATCTTGTCTCCCAGCTATAGATAGCTTTCTTCAGAATCCATAGCTCTCTCCATAGGTGTTTTAGTTGGCACAGTGATGACTCTTGTAACAGCCTCTCCATTACCAGGCCCCATAATACTCCAGGCTGGTCAGCAGTGAACCCAAGGCCTTTTATAAAGCCTCTCTAGCCTCCTCCAGTTCTGGAATTCTTGATATGGCATAATGTTCTTACTTTGTCACAATCCATGTGCAGCCATACAGCAGTCCATATTTTATCTTCTGGACCCCCAAAGTTGAAGAATTGTCAGAATTTCCACCTCTGGCTCCCCAGTCATAGTTTATAAGCTATAAGAACATTATTGTGGCTGCTATTCTATCCTGGGGATGATTTTGAAATTCCAAGCATAGCCACATCCTTTATTTTCTCTAGGAACAGTAATTTCACAACAAAATGCGTAGTGCTTCACTGTGCAGGACAGACTTAACTTTTGGATGCAGTCATCCATGCATCATGTTGCTTCAAATCTAGAAGATCTGTCAAATGGTTATGGGAATGACAAAACACTGAACATACAGCTTAGTGCAGCAGCTCCAATGTAGAATCGGCTTCAGGCATTCTTTTGGCTAAATTCAGAAGCCAACTCCAGCTAACCAAATCTTCTATTCAAACATCAGGCCATCAGCATCTAAATGTATCATTCTCTATTATGACTTGTTTCTTCATACTGTTGAATACTGTATACTCCATATACTGTGCCTATCCCAAGGGGGACTGAATACTTTCTGAATGCACTGTACCTATCTATTCTAATCATCTTCACAAGTTGCCTTTCTGCAACTTACATTAATACTGGTGAGAATGATGGGAATCATATTGCTACACATATTGTTTATCCATCAGACTTGAATCTAAAAAATGACTGCAAAAACTAGTCTGTAAGAGACTAGTTAAGAATACAGTTCTTTTATCTTGCTGATTGGCCAAAATGTCTGTTTTATATCCACTTTTGTCTGTGAAGTGTGATGTGGTCTCACTATGGATTTCTGTAAAAGCAGTAGTATATTAATTGATTATTTTCTTCCTTATTATTCCAGAGGTTTCCATTTTTATAGTAGCTACTATTTAGATATTTCCTTCGTACTACCCTTTTCTAATCAGTTACTGCCCTAGGTCAGTGGTGGTGAACCTATGGCATGCGTGCCAGAGGCAGCACTCAGAGCCCTCTCTGTGGGCACGCACGCCATGCCCCGGAGATGGCAACCATCCCTCTTCAACCAGCCACCCGCTAACTCGCCGAGGTCCCACGTGGCCAGATGCATCCCAGCACCCATGCGCTCGCTGGCCTCTGTGTGCAGGGGCCAATGGTGTCAGGCAGCTGCCGCCCTGGCCCCTGCCTCGCCTTGCCCTGTGACAATGGCACCCCCGCCCTGCCTCACCTCACCCCGCAGGACGAGCCTCCTGCCCACTGTCCCACCTGCCAGAGACCCCCTGGATCTCCCCCAACCCTGCCCGGCCCCCATAGGCGTCCCTCCCCATGAGCAACATCAAGGTGATCACGCCCCCCTTGGCCACACCCACCCAATCTGCCATGACCACCACAGCCACGCCCACCCAGTGGCCCATGCCTTCCTGGCACCCGGCGATAAATAAATGGGTTTTGGGTTGCAGTTTGGGCACTCGGTCTCTAAAAGGTTCGCCATCACTGCCCTAGGTTATTCCATAAGTGAAGTTTTTGGTTTTTTGTGCTAGAATACACCTTTTGCACTTTCTCATTTTGAACCACATTAAACAAATATTAAACAAGTGTAAAGATTCACTTTAGGCTCTTCATTAACCCATTGTTTTCACCAGTCTGATTAGTTGATATTATAAAGAAACTTGGCTACCTTCCTGTTCATTGCTAACTCCTGATTGCCCACAAATAAATGGCTCACCATTGTATTGTATTATGCTGATGGGTATTGTATGGTATTATGCTGATGGCTGCTCCAGCCTTTCTGATTTTAAATCTGGGGAGAGCAAATTTAATTTATTTTGTGTACATAAACTGCTGTAAATATTTTATGTTCAAATATACATCAAGATAGATATACAGGCACTAGAAACATAAGAACTAATGAATTCATGTATGAAACTAATTAGTGTGATGCATTATTGCTGTCCTGGAATTTGTATACATCCTTCACTATAGATATGTACCACAAATCCACAATGTGGTTGATTTTATTATTAATCTTTATTAAATTCTATTCCTATTAAGCACCAAAAAGACGCAGACCAGCTCGTTCAATATTTGATGGCTTTCGGGATTTCCAGACAGAAACTAGTAGGTATCTGTGGATAATTATATTCATATAACTTTTTGTTTCTTTTATGGTTTAGGCCCCTTGAAACTGCAAACAATTTCAGTAAGGAAAATAAAATGTTAAAAAGCCATTGCTATATTCACACAGTAAATGCTGTATATTTCCATACGTGCAAGACATTGTTTTCCAAGGAAGTTATAAATTTTGAAGTAACAATAATCTCTTTGTCAGTATAAGAAAATGTAGATGCAGTCAGAAAAAAAACAGTTATATGTACCATTTGATTTCAGGAATTAAAAGCTAGACAGGCAAGTAAAAAAGGCCGCAGTGGCAAGCTAATTTGATATTACAGTCAGAAAACGATGAAATCACCGGATATTGAGCTCTTTCTCGTTATCTTAGTTTTTATTATGACTAGGATTTAATCCACCAAGTAAGTCAAAATTTATAATCCAATAAGCTCCTAACAAATAGGAGAGGTAAACAATAAAAATAGTAAGTAGTAAAAAAGAGCAGAAGGGCAAAAAGAAAAAAAAGAGAAAAAAAGAAAAAAGAGAAAAAAAATATACCAAAATTTGTAATCCAAAGTATTCTGTTCGGAGGAGTTTCTTGTTATTCACTCTTTCAAAACAGCTTGTAAAGTTTCCAGGTCAAGCTGTATTTGTAATCCAGGGAAGTCCGATGACTTCAAACACAATTTTTATTTATAATTGTAATCCATCCTGTAGGACAGGGCAATCCAAAAAGAGTCTTTCTTTCCCAGCCACAATATTCAGGACTTCAGATTCCAAGGACACCAAGATGTTTAAAATATAAGCAATGTCTGGGCATACAGCCAAGTTTTATTCCAATCAGAGCAAACTGCATGTAGTTCTCAGTTTTGCCACTAGATGTCATTAATGTCCATTCCCACCATACTTTGAAAAAGTTTAAATTAAAAACCCGATTGTTTCCAAATAAAAAACAAACAAAAAGGATCTAACAAGCACTAAACCTCTGGAGAAAATAGAAAAATTTGGAGAAGTAGCAGAGTTGATAATAAACAGAGAAAAGACCAAAGTGCTAACAAAGAATTTAACAGAAAAACAAAAAAATCAACTAACAAAAAAAAAACAAATCTTCAAATAATTAAAAAAGTCAAGTACTTGGGAATTTATCTAACAGCAAGATGTATAACAGTAAAAGAAGATAACTATGTAAGACTGCTAAAACAAATAAAATTGGATTTCGAAAAGTGGAAAAACTTCCAACTTTCAATGTTGGGGACAATAGCAACAGTGAAAATGAATATCTTACCAAAAATACTCTTTTTATTTCAAACAATCCCTGTAAGGCTGGGAAAAGCCTTTTTTTGATGAACTGAATACAATAATATTGAAATTTATCTGGCAAGGAAAAAAAGCTAGAATCAAAGTGAAAATGCTACAAGAAGCAAAAGACAGTAGAGAATTTGGACTGCCGGACTGGAGGTTATATCACCAAGCAACCATTCTAACATGGCTTAAAGAATGGATAATGCTTAGAGATAAAAGACTATTGTACCTAGACGGGCATGACCTGCAAATCGGTTGGCATGCCTTTCTGTGGTATGGAAAAAATAAAATACATAGATACTTTCAAAACCATTTTATAAGGCAGTGATGGCGAACCTTTTAGAGACTGAGTGCCCAAACTGCAACCCAAAACCCACTTATGCATCGTCAGGTGCCGGGTGGGTGTGGCCCATTGGGTGGGCGTGGCTGCAGTGGTAATAGCAGACTGGGTGGGACTAAAAAGTTTAATCAATCAATTCCAACTTTGCAAAATCTTTTTTTCCCCACAGAAGTTGAAATTGACTGATTGATTGAACCTTTTTTTTTTTGTACACGGCAGCAGAGGCCTAAAGTGAAAACCCAGCTGAAGGCCTAGGACTGGGGCGACGGCACGTGTGCCCACAGAGAGGGCTCTGAGTGCCGCCTCTGGCACCCGTGCCATAGGTTCGCCACCACTGTTATAAGGAATGCACTTTTTTCAGAATGGGAAAGAATAAAAGAAAAAATTTATATTAAGATACCTGAATGGCTTTCAACAATGGAAGCTTTTGCTTACCCAAATTTAATTAACTATGATAAAGTTGTGATTTATAAAAATATTTTGGACAATGAAGAAAAATTGAAAGACAAGAGTTACAAGAACAAGGTATTGATTTAGCATGGTGGCCATATCTGCAAATTCAAACGAGATATGAAAAAGATGTTAAACCAATGGGATTTTATAAAGAACAGACAGACTTTGATCAGATATTGCTAAAAACAGATGAAAAGTTGATTAAGAAACTCTACAGATTTCTGTTAAAGATGGAGGAAGAACAAGTAAAAGAAACAATGATAATATGGGCAAAGAATTTTGGATATAATATAGAATTAAAAGATTGGCAAAAGTTATGGGAAAGAAATATTAAATTAACTAAAGCAGCATCATATAAAGAAAACTTATATAAAATGTTTTACAGATGGCATATGACACCAGTGAGATTAGCAAAAATGTTTAAAAATACTTCAAACAACTGTTGGAAATGCAACAGAGACCAGGTACTTATTATCATATCTGATGGACATGCCCCAAAGCAAAAAGATTTTGGGTTAAAATACATTTATGGTTGGAGAAAATGACTAAAAAACAAATAGACTTTAAACCAGAATTATTTTTGTTAGGAATAATAGGAGCTAATTATAAGAAGGATTGCAGATATCTAATACTACACATATTAACGGCAGCAAGAATTGTATTTGCCCAACATTGGAAAAATGAAAATTTACCAATTGAAGAAGTACTAATTAAAAAAATCCTAGAGTGTGCAGAAATGGATAGATTGACTTTAAAGATTAAAGAGAACAATGGCTAGAAAAACGAGTCAGAGAGAAAGGAATGTGATATGTAATTTTGAATATATATTAGCAAGAGGAAGGCTATTGAGTGATGAATTAACATATTGTTTATGATAATTAACTATATATATTATTGTTAGTTAAATACATGTACCCAGACATTATCCTGTTTGCTAAATATTGAAAATGTTATCTGGAAAAAACCCAACCCTAACCCTAACCTAAATTCCAACCCTAATTCTGACCCAACCTTATCCCTGACCCTATAAAAACTAATAAAATCTATATATATATAAAAAAAGAACAGGCACTAAGTACCCAAAGCCATAGAATCAGTAATATACCAAACCAGACAGGACCCAAGGTGCAGATGATGGAGAAAGCTATACAGGAACATCTGCACAGTGAATGGACAACCGTCCCAAGTGCATTCCGGATCTTATATATAGATAAAGGAGCATGTAAAGAAGGGCAAGAATTAGATGAAAGGAGTAAAAACTAGATTCTAATAGAGATTTTCTGTTCACACCTCACTTTTTAGAAACCAAGATTTTAATTACTATATAGCTATTTTTAAAAAGAGCTGGTTGATTATTAACCCATTGCTTTGTTGTTAAAGGAAGGGAACAAAAAAAAAATCTGCCAGGAGGCCAAAAACAATAATTTTGTAATATTTAAATATTTGGTGAATATTTAAATTACAAGTTTAGGAGTGTAATATCTATTACTGAACATAATGATGATGATGATTTTTTCCCAGATAGTTATAGATAGATAGATAGATAGATAGATAGATAGATAGATAGATAGATAGATAGATAGAGATAGATAGATAGATAGATAGATAGATAGATAGATAGATAGATAGATAGATAGATAGATAGATAGATAGCCCAAACAAGTGAACATACCTAATATTCCCGTCTTCTATTTTCCCTACAACAATTCTCTGAGGTAGGTTGGGCCGAGGAAGAGTGACTGGACTAGAGCCAGATTGTCGCCCAGTCAGCTTTCATGCCAAAAATGTATAAACATGTAATGGCTATTACCAAAAGATACTTAGTATAAAACTGATTTAGGCTAATCACAATAGTACAGTCACATTGCACTTGGTGAAGTAACTGAATCTGCTCTTGTGAATATTTTGTCTTCTTTGTTTTTGTTTTGGGGCTCTATAGTTCGGCAGGAGCAAGAATTAAGAAATGGAGGAGCCATAGATAAGAAGCTCACTACCCTTGCAGATCTCTTCAGGCCGCCAATTGATTTGATGCATAAAGGAAGCTTTGAAACAGTAGGTCATTTTGATGCATTGAATTTTGGATTGGCTTTGGTATAGCTGTGCATGTGCATGTGTAAATTATGTCATGGTAATGTGTATAAACAAATCCAGCAATCTGTATTTTTATTACTGCAATAGAGGAAGTTGCTTGTAATTAATAACTTCATTTGAGGAGGTAGCTTTTGACTATATCCATTAGTCTCATACTGTGTTCTCTCATTAAGAAGTATTCAAGTAGAAGTTAGTAATTAAGAAATAGATTTGAATAATATCAATTAAATGATCATTTTCTAATGGCAACATATATACATAAAATAAGGATTGGTCTTTTTCTATCTTTAGGTTTAGAAATCTGTCATCAATCATTTCCTTTAATACATTTGTAGGAAGAATTATAATTCAATACTATATTATTGTATTCTACTATATTGTTGTATATTATACTAATATAATTTGAATTATAATTATAATTCAAAAACATACCACGTGTTCTTTACATTGAAAATTAAGCTCTCTGGTATGACATGGTTGAGAAAGATTTTTATTGGAGAAAAAAATGACCAAACTAAACAGTAGTGGATTAGAATAGCTGTTGATCTGTATAATAGTATAAAACAGAATCTTGAATTTTTGATTGTTCATTGTTTACTGTTTGGTTAATAAACTTGGAACTGCAGTTTTGGACTTTGTAAATGGAAGAAAATCAATAGTTTCCTAAATTACTAATCTTTAAATCATTCCTTACGCTTCCTGGTGTTAATATATACTAAATGAACCTATTGAAAAAATTAAAACTCTTGGAATTGAATTTACCAAAAAAGTCAGGACAGAAATAAATGATCTCCTACTGCCACCCCCTTGCAACAGTTTTCTTGTTGCTTCAAGGGGGGAATGGAAATAAGTTTATTCAAAAGTAATACATTTTGTGCAGCATTTATATGTGAAAATAATATCAGGCCTTTTTATCTTTTATTTGCATTTGAAGTCACTTTCAGAGTTATTTTTCCTATCAAGACTTGACTGATTGCCCTACACGCAGTGTACTATTTGCCTGTAAGCATACAGTGAGGGAAAAAATTATTTGTGTATTTGCCTACTGACAAAGAAATAATCAGTCTATAATTGTAATGGTAGGTTAATTTTAACAGTGAGAGACAGAATAATAAAAAAATCCAGAAAAACGCATTTCAAAAAAGTTATACATTGATTTGTATTTTAATGAGTGCAATAAGTATTTGATCCCCTATCCATGAGCAAAATTTCTGGCTCCCCACTGTTTTTTATACAGGTAACAAGCTGAGATTAGGAGCACTCTCTTAAAGGGATGGTCCTAATCTCAGCTTGTTACCTGTACAAAAGACACCTGTCCATAGAAGCAATGAATCAATCAGATTCCAAACTCTCCACCATGACCAAGACCAAAGAGCTACACAAGGCTGGATTGGGCTACAAGACCATCATCAAGCAGCTTGGTGTGAAGATGACAACAGTTGGTGTGATTATTCGCAAATGGATGAAACACAAAATAACTGCCAATCTCCCTCGGTCTGGGGCTCCATGCAAGATCTCACCTCGTAGAGTTTCAATAATCATGACAACGGTGAGGAATCAGCCCAGAACTACACTGGAGGGTCTTGTCAATGATCTCAAGGCAGCTGGGACGATAGTCACCAAGAAAACAATTGATAATAGACTATGCCATGAAGTACTGAAATCCTGCAGCGCTCGCAAGGTCCCCCTGCTCAAGAAAGCACATGTACAGGCCCATCTGAAGTTTGCCAATTAATATCTGAATGATTCAAATGAAAGTGTTGTGGTCAGCCGAGACCAAAATTGAGCTCTTTGGCATCAACTCAACTCACCGTGTTTGGAGGAGGAGGAATGCTGCCTATGATCCCAAGAACACCATCCCCACCATCAAACATGGAGGTGGAAACATTATGCTTTGGGGATGTTTTTCTGCAAAGGGGACAGGATAACTTCACCGCATCAAAGAGATGATGGACAAGGCCATGTACTGTCAAATCTTGGGTGAGAACCTCCTTCCCTCAGCCAGGGCATTGAAAATGGGTCGTGGATGGGTATTCCAGCATGACAATGACCCAAAACACATGGCCAAGGCAACAAAGGAGTGGCTTAAGAAGAAGCACATTAAGGTCCTGGAGTGGCCTAGCCAGTCTCCAGACCTTAATTCCATAGAAACTCTGTGGAGGGAGCTGAAGATTCGAGCTGCCAAACGTGAACCATTGTTCATACTTACGACCTTTGCAGCATCCCCATGGTCATGTAATCAAAATTCAGATGCTTGGCAACTGACACATACTTATGACCGTTGCTGTGTCTGAAGGTCACGTGATCATCTTTTGTAACTTTCTGACAAGCAGAGTCAATGGGGAAGCCAAATTCATTTAACAACCATGTTAGTAATTTAAGAACTGCAGTGATTCACTTAACAAATGTCTCACTTAACAACATAAATTTTGGGCTCAATTGTGGTCATAAATCAATGACTACCTGTAATTTACCATTAACCAAGTTAGATATAGGAACTTATCAAAATATACCTTTTTCTCCCCATACACCCATACATGCATACTCATCGCTCTGTTCCCTTCTATATTAAGGAACATTGTGGAAAATGCAGAAAAAAAGTAGAAAGTAGTAAACAAAATAACAGGAGTTAAGTGAAAAGGGAAGGAATCACTATATCTGCTCCTAATATTTATTCTTGCCAGCTGTCCTAGCTTCCACATCTGTACGTGCATTCCTTTTTTAGTCTTTCCTTTCAAATCATTTGCTCTTCCTTCATTATTGAAAAATAATGTTACTGCATACACGAAGTTGTATTTTTACAGACATTCACTTCTGTAACAAAACTTATCACAAAGGTAAACCATTATGATGGGTTTTTATATATGTTAGCGTGCTTGAACAGTTTTGAGAAGCCATAAATTGTGGCTTAAGACTAAAGGTTTTATGCTTTATAGTCTGGTTTAAATATATATCAGCAGTCACTACACTAGTGTTCAACTTACAGTTAAGCTTTCAAGAATTTTTTTCTGGGACGGGGTCAGATTTTAAGCTTGGTCAATATATATATGTTCATTATTGTTATCCTATATGCAATTAAAAGTTTAACTCATATGAAAATGAAACTGTATAAGTGTTTCATTAAAAATACATTCATGGTACATAATTTAGCTTCTTTTAACCAGTGTGAAAAAGTAGAACCCTCATTTACCTTCTGAGTTAAACTAAAATATTTTAATTAAACTATAAACACCAGGTTGTAGATTTAACACATCTATCAGGTTTATGTTAAATTCTGCAATTGCTTTAGCATATTGATATTTATTTATTATTGCTACTTATTTATTAAGCCTTCTGTTTCTTCTGAAAATATTTAACTTACTTGATAAATTTATACATAGTTTTATGAGTGTAATAAAGCCAGATAGGTGAAACTATATAAACAATATTGCGATGTAGAAAAAAGCTAGATAAAAAAGGCATTTGCTTTATTTAGTTTCCTTTTCTAGAGCAGTAAATAGGACTATATAGCTGTTGCACAATCCCAGTAAAAGTATGGTTGCTTTAAGGAGCCAGTACTGTGTTTGTTCCACTGAACATTCTGAAGTGTCTTTGAATTATTTCCATAGCATGGGAGAACCCAATAAAATGTACATTGAATTCTTTGAATGGTACAGCTATTTTGGATAAACATAAAACATATTTTAGTTCCATTTTTATGTCATGCTGCATAACCTAGTCCACTATAAGTTTTATAAGCAAGTCTCAAAGGGGTTTTTTCCTTGAAGACATTTTGCTTCTTATCCAAGAAGCTTCTTCAGTTTATAAGCAAGATTTGTTATCTTGAATTCATATGTCAAATTCAAATGCATTAAAAAAAGAATCAGCCATATTAAGCATGTTGAGAAAATGTCAGTATCAATAGGGAGGCAATGTATTTAATAAATCAACTGTTTTATAATTTTAAGACAAATCATAAAAATATAGATAATTTTAGTTGATATGTGCATTTTTGAGATTTTCTAAATATTATTATGGTTATATTATAATAATGCATTTATCATACATTTCATTGATTTAACTAATGGAGAAGATCAGACCTTTTACTATTATGGTGTTGATTTACTCCAATACCTGGTCAGTTGGTTAACATCCTGGATCAATATGTTATATTGTAATCCTAATGCAAGTATCTATTCTGAGGCAATTCTCTTAAAATATTTCTTCAGATGTTCAAGTGGCTTCCTGCATATTGGCATTTTAATTGTCATAGCAGGTATTAGTGGCTGAAAAATATACATCTCTTAATCTCCAATACAGAATAAAATTACTGAGAAGAAATATTTCCATTTTAATTCAAGAAAAGAGTTTATTAACATAACTTTAACTGTAGAATGGTCATTTTTCCATCACCAAAAAATAAGAAAAATTAGAATACCAATTTACATATTAACAGAAATTTAAATAATACTAAAATTATAATAAAAACACAGTAACTTTAATGCTGGTTTTTATTTAATTTATAGTATGTCTTGCCATTTATAAATTCTATTTAAATAATTAGTTGTCAAAATAAAACAAATCTATATCACTGATCCATTAACTAATTAAAATACTATAAACAAAAAATTGTTAAACTAATAAATACTTGGTTTTTAACATTTTAACCTAAACAATCAAGTATAAAACTGAAAACCCTGAAAAAGTCCAGGCTTATTTTTATGCACATTTTTCCATGAGTGAAAGAAAGGATCTCATTGGTGCTTGGGTCTTGCAAAGATATTATGGAATATAATTATAAAATGAAGTTTGAACTGGAAGTGTACACACAATTTATACATATTTATTTGTAAATTTTCAAAAGCAATATATAAGCTTATTATAAGATTATATAAATTTTGTCTTTCAATCAAAGTGGCTATTCAAATTATCTTTTCCTCCAATAATAAATCAACCTATTTATATTTATTTGGCACTGAAATGTCTCCACTACAATATTGTTTTAGTGGTTGACCTGAGAAAGATGTTTTGTTGTAAAATCCTAGTGAAAACTGTGTTCTATATTGCTTTATTTCAATATAGGTGAGTGCTTCTGTGTCCATTGTGGTGCTTATTCAATGGCCAATGGATCAGATATTTCACTTTTTAAAAGTGAAATCTTATTTTCCAAGATGCATAGTCAAAAAGGGGTACTCGTGAATCTGTGTTTCTTTTCATAACTAATTAAACTCATGAGTAAATTTCCTTTAAGGAAACCCCACATATTTTTGTCCTAGTTATTTAGGAAATATGACCATTCCAATTTTTGATATAGCACTCTTTTTTTCAACAGGTATGACAATTCAGCGATCAGAATTACATTCTTGATCAAACTCCTACATTAACTTGCAACCAACCAATCAGGCAATGCCAGCTTTGAGACTCAAACCAGTAAGATCTCTTCCTGCAACTTCAAACCCTGCCACCTCCCCCACTTGCAATCTGGTCAACAAAAAGTTCACCAATAATACTACAATATAACATATATGAATGAATGGTAAATTAGAGGAAATGAATAGTTGAACAACAATCTATCAAGAATCTTAATCCTAATCTGCCAAATTTATTTTGTCTGTTGAATCAGATAATCTGCTTTGTAATCAAATCAGTGCAACTGATTCCATATATTCTTCTAAATGTTTTATTCATTTATTTCCCTTTTTTTCAGTCAGTTTTGGAATTAAAGTTTATTTTCCTAACTCTCTCTCTTTGGCATGTTAACACTCATCGGTCTGAGATTACCAATGTGTAATCTTGATATGACAAGTTGACCTGCAGAGACTTCTAACCCTGCACGCTGCTTGTCATGCTTGTTCGTGTATTAAATTGTTGAGTCCTGATAGAACTTAACAAATAAAAAAGGGTTTATAAAAGCCTAGAACAATAAATAGAAGCCATCATTGCTGGCATTGTTTCTTGAAAACTTTTCTTTTTTGGCTAATGTTCTTAATGTTCTGTTTGTCTTCAGGCCAAGGAATGTGGTCAAATGCAGAACAAGTGGCTCATGATTAATATACAGAATGTGCAGGATTTTGCCTGTCAGTGTCTCAATCGTGATGTTTGGAGCAATGATGCTGTAAAAAATATTATCCGGGAACACTTCATTTTTTGGCAGGTATAAAGGCATTATTTTCAGTTTAACTAAAAAATTAGAAACAGCCAATATTTATCTGATATTTACTCTGGCCTTATCCATATCATATTTTGTATCAGATTTTATTAACAAATGCTAAATTGCTTTAATATTCAAATGTTTTCAAAAATTTTAAATGAACCTTCTTGACTATTGTACAGGTATACCACGACAGTGAGGAAGGACAAAGATACATACAATTCTATAAATTGGGAGATTTCCCTTATGTGTCTATCCTGGACCCCAGGACAGGTAAGAAGAGGAAAAAAGGCTGAAAGCATATTAACTCTGAATTGTGTTCTTATATAACACGATAAATAATGTCATTGGTTTAACAAGAGAAGGACTATAGTTTCCGTGTTTGCCGGCAAGATTTCCAGAACTGACTAATTAGCCATATTTCCAGTCTATATCAGATGAACTTGATCAGGTATAATAGGTTTAATGTTTACATTTAATGTTAAATTTAATATTCACGTTTGCTTTGCCTATGTTTTTTAAATCCCTTTTAATATAATTGGCTATTGTGATACTTAGGATTAAGAGCTTCTAATTAGCCATTGATTTTTTTTACTTATTCACAATGTTTCTTGCCTCTACAATCAATAAAAAATTAAAATAGCATCCATGATGATTTTGGTGATCTAAGATTTCGGTTACTGAAGTACAATTTATTGTTATTTTTAACAGGGCAGAAACTAGTGGAATGGCATCAATTAGATGTAACTTCTTTTTTGGACCAAGTGACTGGGTTCCTAGGTGAACATGGACAACTGGACGGACATTCCACTAGCCCTCCCCAGAAACGTACTCGCTCAGTAAGTATAATGACAAAAACAGTATATTTTTTATTCCTGTTGTTGTTAGTTGTGAAGTCATGTCCGACCCATCGCGACTCCATGGACAACGTTCCTCCAGACCTTCCTGTCCTCTACCATCTTCTGGAGTCCATTTAAGCTCACGCCTACTGCTTCAGTGACTCCATCCAGCCATCTCATTCTCTGTCGTCCCCTTCTTCTATTGCCCTCAATCTTTCCCAGCATTAGGCTCTTCTCCAGTGAGTCCTTCCTTCTTCTTAGGTGGCCAAAGTACTTGAGTTTCAACTTCAGGATCTGGCCTTCTAAAAAGCAGTCAGGGTTGATCTCCTCTAGGACTAACCGGATTGATCGCCTTACAGTCCAGGGAACTCGCAGGAGTCTTCTCCAGCACCATAGTTCAAAGGCCTCAATTCTTTTGTGCTCAGCCTTTCTCATAGTCCAACTTTCACAGCCATACGTTGCAACTGGGAAAACCATGGCCTTGACTATACGTACTTTTGTTGGCAGGGTGATGTCTCTGTTTTTTAGTATGCTGTCTAGATTTGCCATAGCTTTCCTCCCCAGCTATTCTTAATAAGAAATAAAAGTATATGGAGCCTTTCTCTTCCCCTCTCACTGTCTCAAAATATGTGTTTTAAAGTAACTCACCTTTTTCTTTTGTGTTATGATTGATTGATTAGGAGAGCTTGATTGATGCGAGTGAAGATAGCCAGTTGGAAGCTGCAATCAGGGCATCATTACAAGAAACACATTTTGACTCTGAACAAATCAAGCAGGAAAGCAGATCAGATGAAGAGTCCGAATCAGAGCTTTTCTCTGGAAGTGAGGAGTTTATTTCTGTTTGTGGTTCTGATGATGATGAGCCAGAAAGTTCTGCCAAATCTAGAAAATCTCCACACAAGGATTTGGGATGTAGAAAAGAAGAAGGCAGAAAACCTCAACCTGAACCAAGAACTGAACCCGAGATGACAATAAACCACAGGGGACTATCTTCTCTAGATTCAGGAGTGCTAGAAGAAACTGAAACTAAGCCAGAAGATTTACAGAAGGAACCAAGCGTGAATGGTAAGTATGGTTCCTATCACTTAGTCAATTTCAGAACTTTACAAAAGTCTCATCAAGAAATCTTTACCAAAGAGTATTTCTTTCTTTCTGCTGCACTTAATAAATTGAATGAACCTAAGTAGTAAAAAAGTATAAACCTGGCTAAGCAGTTCACAATCTACATGAGGGATTAAAAATTTGTTCTTTTGTGGAAGTTGGTAAACAATAACTTCCAGCATCTTCTCCATTGGCAGCTAGCTGGATCTGCTGGGAATTGTACTTTCAGTGATGAAAAGTAATATGTATTGTTCAATCAAAACATATATAACTTGATTGGTATAACAAATCGATAAAAGTGTTGTGCATGCTAAAATGTATAATTTTATGTGACTACAACACTGCCATGAATCACTATTCAGCTGAAGGTTTTCTTTATAGGGGCTAGTATTTTTTTAATTTCAGTAACTTCACATAATTGGTTCTTTGTCAGGACAGTATTATAATACAAAATAGGTTTTCAACCCTAATACATTTATCAACCATAGTATATTGTTAAATTATTGGAAGGACAGATTACGAAGCTAATGGAGAAGGTTTGGAAAAAGTGATGGTTGAGTCCCTCTTAAATGGCATATTTGTTTATTTATTACTTTGGACAGTTCCATGAATTGTTTTCTGATATTTTTTCAGTTTCTAAATTGTAACCCCCCTTACTCCCTAGTTGTTAGGAATCAGGTGGCCTCTAAATTTGACTAAATAAATAAAAGGCTTTCAATTGGTAGTAGCCTAGGTCAGGGGTAGGCAACCTTGGCTCTTTTATGACTCATGGACTTCAACTCCCAGAATTCCTGAGCCAGCATAGCTCTGGGAGTTGAAGTCCATGAGTCATAAAAGAGCCAAGGTTGCCTACCCCTGACCTAGGAGATACTGAGAGAAGTTGGGAGTTCGATGTTTGTGCCATATTTGACTTTCTACCTAAAAATAATGTGATATATATTAACAGCAAATGCAAGCTTATAGCAATCCTTGAAGAAAAAAATACACTATTAGCACATTCGCACAACTATTGTGAAAGAACCACATTTCGTCGAATGAGAAAGAGTTTTAGGTTTCCTTTTAAAAAATGGAGGTGGTATTACTTAAACTAACACTGGAAACAACTCTAAGGAAGACAGTCAAATGGAGGAAGAAGCCCAGTGTATGATAATAACTATCAGAATCAAGTGATATAGAAGGTGCTAAAACTCACTTTTCACATTTTTGAAGATAAAACAAACTCTGAACATTGAGGGGAAGAATAAGAGGCACTTCATATTGGGAGATAGGATGGTAGTTCCTTAAAGGAGAGAAAGAATGTGGTTTTGTCCCATTAGAAAACAAAACGAAGAATGAGAATAATTGAGGATCAAAACAAATATATGCTGGCTGTAGCCATTGACTTGTCAAGTGTGCTGTCTGTGAATAAATATAAAGGATATCACAGCAAATCCCAAGGATTATCAAGTCCACCGACAGTAATCTCTTCCTGCTAATATATGTGATGATAAATCATAATAATAATCTTTATTGATTAGCCCATGGACCATATCAAGGTGCAGAGTTCCAAACGCACGTTATACTAAAAATGCAGTAAAAACAATTTAGAATGGAATTAGTTAAAATATAATTAGGATAAAATAGAAATAAAATATAATGTAAAATGAAATTGGGATAAAATACATTTTTAAAATGAAATTAGAATAAAATATGGCAATTTAAGATGTAGATAGATAAAATATGATAAAAAGATAAAATATGATAAAATTATATTTCACTATCTATCACCCCTACAATCTACCCCAATCAGTCTCACATATGACGATCTCAATCGAACCATTTTCCTCAGGTACTGTGCTGTGTTAAATGTAATTTTCAAATTCTGGCCACACATAAGGTAAGTTATTTTGATATGGGGGTCCCAATGGGTCATTTGTTTAGTGTATAGGCCAAGGTACCTGTCTCTCACCCTCTTATACAGGCAGCAGTGAAATAGGATTTGAGCCAGGTCCTCAACCTCTGCCGCTCCGCAGATGCAGAGATGTTCATTATAGGGTATAGAGTGTGTACTACTAACCTGGAATACAGTAATTGAAGGGTAAAAAAAATCCATTCCCACTTAAAATAACCAGAAAAAGGAATAAAAATTATAAATACTCTTCTTGGTCTTTGCTACTGCCTGTGCAACCAAGGGGAAAACATGCATGACGCCTTTCAAAAGCAAAACAGGCATGAATCTGTAGTGACGGGAGAGTTTAATTGCATCAACATCTGTTGAGAGACATTGTTTTAGTGACAAATGGAACTTCACTCATGTGTGCGAGTGCCCGCCACTCATGCAAATGGAGCTGCGTGCCCAAGCGTATGCGCCTGCCGCTTGCACAGCCTAGTTCCAAATGGGCCGCAGCCCAGGGGTTGGGGACCCCTGTTTTAATAAGCCAAAAAGTATTTTTCCAGTTGATTATTTAGGATTTTTTTCATTATACAATAATCTTTCTAGGTTTGAGGAGTGATCACTAATCACCCCCCTAAATCTGACATTTTGAAAAGAATTTTTTTAATTCATTTGTTGTTTTCTACTAAACCTTATTATGTGGTGGGTATTCCATTATCAAAGTAATAAAGGCAAAAACTAAATGCAGTTGTACTTAGCATTTAACTTTTTTTTATCAGGACCAAAAGCACAACTAATGTTAAGATATCCAGATGGGAAGAGGGAACAGATTTCATTGCCTGAACAAGCTAAGCTTCTGGTATGTAGAAATAATTAAAACATCAAGATAGATACAGTTCTTGTTTTAGTACTTACCATTTCTCAGCTTTGTATATATGTATTAAATATGTATGCTTCAGTTTGTTAAGCTCTAATTTTGATGAATCTAACAATATATGGGAACTATGATTGCATTTCAAGATTTGCTATTTGGAAGTTAGTTTGTATTCTTGTTTATCTTATAGAATATTAAAAGTGAGAATAAAATTCAGATTTTAAAAAATGCAAAAAAATAAGACCATAAACAGTGTCCTACTATATCAGATCCTGGCCCATCTAATCTAGCAGTCTGTTCTCACAGTGGACAACCAACTTGCACAATGAAGCGCAGCAATTGGAGGCAGTTACACTGTCATTAAGGCTAGTAGCCATTGATCCTCAAGACTTCCATGAATTGATCCAACCCTTTATGAAGTCAACCAAGCCGATAGCCAGTACCACATCTTGCAAAAATATAATAACCTTCATGCATGGACTATTTTGCATTTCTATTCAGCAGCGAAATACCAAGGTGATTTTTACTTTTTTAAAACAACAATAAAAACAGGTGTACAAAGCTTCCCATTTTGGGTTGTAAATGTCCCACAAAATCCCTATGTTAACCCAAAACTTCAATCATGTCCTTTCACTTCTGCCACCCGTCTTTTCACTTCTGCCACCACCATCACCACTACCCCACTTCAAAATTAGAAAGTAAAACAGCAGACTTGCTGCAGAAAGATTGCTCAACCCCATTCCTGGATAGGAAGTATTAAAGGAATCTGTGAAGGAAAGATGAGGAATATACATGTATGTGAAAACATGCTCGTCTTGTATGAATCTCTACGGGCAGTTGAAGAAACTTCTTTCTATTTGTAATCAGCCAAAGGACAGAAAGTATAAAAAAAGTGTGTAATTTATTTTGTATCTCTCAAACTGTGCTTTCCCCAGTGCCTTTCACGTGGTATACATAGATCCCAAACTATTGCCTAACTATAGTGGTCATAAAGGGGAAGAATAAATTCTGTCAATTTACTAAATTATTTACAGAATAGAACTGTAGAGATTCATTTACTTATGTGCTGATTCACTAAAGTCTTTTGAAAATGATCCCAAATATATCATTTCATATTTCAAACAAAGAATCAACAAACAATTGAATGCAAACATTATTATTATTATTATTATTATTATTATTATTATTATTATTATTATTATTATTATTTATTGAATTTATATACCGCCCTATCTCCCTTACGGGACTCAGGGCAGTGAACAGGCATAATAAAAACCATGATAAATATACGCAAGTTTCTGTTCTAAAATCAAATTAAATAACAGGCCTGCTCTAAAATACCCCATACAAAACCCCCACTAAAACATAATCAAACTACGCCAGGCCGGCCGCACGGAATAGATGGGCCTTCAGGGCTCGGCGAAAAAGGCGCAGGTCCGCAACTGTACGTAGGTCGGGGGGTAGGTCATTCCAGAGGGCAGGAGCTGCCANTGATTTCTCTTCTTTTCTTTTTTCTTTTCAAAATGTTACCAGCAGTGAAACATTCATAGAGATTAAATATAAAACATATAAAACCTCTTCTTAAGGTTTTCGTTCACTATTCTGCCATTTGGATGACATATAGTGAACGCGCACAGATTCTGGGCTCCAAGCAAGCATTTTTTTCAGTAATTTAAAAATATTTTTGATGAACAATTGAATTTAATTAATTAAGTTAATAAAATTTAATTAAAGTACAAACCAGTAAACATGGTTTCCCAATAATAAATACGGTTTGAAAAAAACAAATAGCTGCTTGCCATCATTTGTTCTAAATGGCCAAAAAATTATGGATGTGCTCCAGATTTTATACAATGGCAGCTGAGTGTTGGATCATTTTGGATCTGGTAATATTTGTTGTTAAACTGTAGTAGGAAGGGTTGTATTGCCATTACATTTGATTGATCCATGTATGTGAATTTAAGGATTAAAGATACTTGTACTGCATTGTAGAATGAAAACATTTCCTTGCTTAGGTTTTTTTTCCCTGTACAGATACTAGTAACAGATGTAAGACAAATGTAGCATGGATTAATAAGTGTTTTATACATAGGCCACAATTGCTTTTATGTTCAAAACCATGCAGCTATTGTGTTCCTAAATTAATGGAGACCCAGCAATATACTCAGTAACAAATCTAGCTTTAAATATAAAATGTTTTTTAAAATTGATGCCTACAAACATTTGAGACATAGATAAAAAGAACAGTGAAGGTTGATGCTCTAGTTAGTATTATCTGTTAAAATTTATCTAGACTATTCGTAACAAATATTGTCTACTGTTGCTCTAACTTTTTTTTTACCATCTTTCACACTTTATTTTTCCTTCAATTTTCTTGTGACCTTTCCTTCTGCCTTACCTTTCAGAAATCTTTTAAAGTTCTTGATCTGCTCTAAAAAGCTATTCCTATCTATATATGAGCTGTGTGATGTTTCATCCAAACTAATAACTTGTTTACTCATAAATTTATCATATACAGAAATCTGGAAATGTTTGTAAAAGTTCCATATGCTTGGATAGGCTCAGGTGTCAGTAGTTATCCTACAAAAGTTCAGAATAAGATCTGCATTTTCTGCCATATTTAAAGAAAATCTTTAAAAGCCTGCAGTATGATCCTTACTTTAATCAGTTTGCTAAACTCATTGGCAGTTTATAAATTACTGGAAGAATGGCAGTGGTAATAGCCACAAGTCATTAAATTGTATTTTTTAAATCTTCGAACACAAATATAATTTTTTCCTTGTTCAGTAGTTTATACCAATTTAACCCAGCTCCCATCCCACCCCAAATCCATGTAGGTATCAATTAGTAAATTATATCAGGGCCTTTTATTCCCCACTGCTGAGCATAAGGATGTAACAATATTTATGCCAGATGAGCTTTTCTGGAGAAGGATTTCTACAGTTACTATAAAAAGAAACGCCTTTGGATTGACCTTGTCCTGCACCTAATCATAAACATATGAATCACTTTGTTTTACTCTTGTTTTATCACAGCAGCAAAAGTAGATCTGATCTTTTCTCAGAATTCTTGCCCTTAATGTTGGCATTGCCTTTAATGGAAAGTGCTTTCATTCATATTCGGAGCAGTTCTCAACATTCCCCGAAATTGTACCAGTTATTTTGGAAGCACATTATTGATCATTAGAGGTCAGATTTCATACCTGCTGTTGTCCATGAGGCAAACAGAATGTTGCGTATGCTCAGTACCAGGGGAAAATGTACCCTGGAAATTGGAGCCTGCCCTCTTGTGTGATTTGCTATTTTTGCCTTGCCTTGCCAACTGCAAGCTTTAGCCTGCCTCCACTTCCCCCTGAATATGGACCCTGACTACCCAAAGGTTGCCCAGTGCAGATAATAAAGGCCCTCCTATAATAAACCCACAAGATTTCTGGCCTAGTACTGCTGAGTATGCTAGAGATTAGGTAAGCAGCAAACTTGTTTGTATATGTCCACTACTTCCCTTAACAAAATCTATGAAAAAGTGAGAATGGTATGTTTGGAATGGAGCTGATTCAAGCACAGAAACCAGGATAACTGCAAAAAATTTTCATTTAATCAACATTTAGTTAATTTTTTATAACTTTATCTTACATATCTTCCATTTATTGATTTTTATTCTTATCTTTAAAATAGTCTGGAAGTTGAATCATGGCAACTGGATTTCTTTTTGGTTTGAAACCTTTCGCTGCTCATCCAAGTAGTTTCTTCAGTCTGAAGAAAAATAATTTAGCAAAATACCCTTAAAATATTTAGATGAGTAGCTGAAGGCCTTATGTATGGTAGCTCTAAGATATTCTGAGAAGGGGAGAACTGTAGAAAGTGTCTTCCAAGCGGAAAAGCAGCACATAAATCTTAAATTAGGAACAAAATTATTATAATTGGATAATTTAAAAGTTATTGTTACTAGCATTTTTACAAGTTTTTTGTTTTAAAGCTTACTGTTCAAGGAATAGGGATATGAATTATGTAAAAGATGTTGTGAATCCATGCCTGATTCTAGATTGTCCTCTGTTGTCTCTAGACCTAAACATCATTCTATCTTATGTAAAATAATTGTATACTGTTATTTCTAGAGACAATTTTTAGCAAAAAAAATGAATAGAACCTATTGGGGGTTCTAGTATTTCAGTCCTATTTTAGTTTGCTATTGAAGCAGATTAGTGGTCACAGAGAACTTTGAAAGGATCTTTGGAGGACTAGCACTCCCCCCCACACACACACACACAAAACTAAACAACAACGCATTGCTGGCAGTTGGAGTTTAGGGAGTGTCTAATGCAATCAATTGATAAGCAACAATAATGTTTGATATTGACAAGCCTACCATCTGCAAAATCATTTGAGATTACCTCTTCATTGGCATTTTTTCACTTTTAAATATGTGGCATTGCTGCTGGTGTAATATTAGAAGGTGAATTCAAAAGGCATTCCAAAATTTTAAAATGAAAGTTTTATCTGTTTGGAGAAATGGAGATATTAATATTATCAATATTTAAGTTTGGAGGATGTGATTTGGATTCTGATAAAATTATGGTTCCTTCAAAACATTAACTTTTTAAAGTTGGATTGCTAGCTTTATATTGTTATAACTTGAGCTATGTAAAACTATTGTCTACACTGTTAATAGCCATTTCTTTTCATTATGATATCATTTTAAAATGGGGGAAGAGATTTCACTTGCTGTGATGAGAACGATCAAACTCAAGGCAACCTCTGATCTATATGTACAACTGCTGCATTTTTATAAATATGTGTAAATGTCCTTCCTAATGTAATATTTTGATCCTGAAAATAAATCAGACATTTTCACTATTTAGTCTGTTTGGTGTGTGTGGAATGGGGGATAGAGAACAGAGGGAGGAAGGAAGGAAGGAAGGAAGATTTTTTGCAGTGGAGGGGGAGGTTTGTTGAAAATAAAATCAGGATATTACACAAAATCAAATCTCTTCTACACCTTAGACTAAGAAATAGTTGTGATTTCAGCACAGTGTCTTAAGGTGGTTTTTTTAACCAGATGCTAGTAAGTATATAATTAGTAAGTGCATATGCCAAATAAATGTTCTATGATTCTATTCACTTGGTTACTTTTAGATATCAAAACTTAAAATCTATGTAGCATAAGCATTTCACCTATGCTAATTCATAATTGTCCCAAGATTGGAAAAAAGCTATTCTGAAAGCAGATAGTTCACCATCTGTAATTCTTGATAGGATTATTTTTACAGTAGCATTTGCCCTATTAACAAAATTTAGCAAAATCTTTTTTAAGAGAGATGTAGGGCAAAGGAGCACTAAAATTCAAACCAACGTGAAACACACAATGTATTCTAGACTTCTCTCTTAATCCTCTGGTGCAGGTATGTTACTACAAAACTAAAAATCGGGCTCAGATTAAAGGGTAATTTCATTGTGCCATACTTGTATGTGAGAATGGTATATAACAAATAAGCCAATCCAAAATTGAATCTGTTATATATCACTCATTAATCATTTTGGTTTGAAGGTTAAAAGTTTTCAGATTTTCCATACAAGCTTCAAATTTGCTAATGAGATTTGAAGAGTCATCATGAATACTAAAACTGTAACAAAGCACTGATTCAAAGACTAATTGTAATTCTTACGCAATATTTACAAGATTTATTATGTCAGCAGACTCTGTGAAGAAGAACAAAAAATAGTTACCACCCACTATTTTTCCAGAAACAACTCATTTATATAATTTTCTGGTCATATAAAATCTGTTGCTCATACTTTATAGAGCCTCCAAATTCCCAGCCACTGGGAATTAACTATTGCTCAAGTCCAACACATTGAGAGTTGCATTGTGGAAGGCTGCATTAATTCATCAGCAATAGCTCAGATGAAAGAATTTTCAAGCTCTGAATCAAATTTTCAAGCTCTGAATTATAGACTCTGAAAGAAAATATAATACTATGGAAGCAATTTTTACAAAGTGGGTTTCTTTTACTTCTAGTGAAGCAGGAAGGAATAGTTTTGTGAACTCTTTGTTGAATATTAGTGGTTAGATTGGGAAAAAGATAGTTGTTTGGAAGGCAGTTATGGCCTGTTAGCAGCTAAGAGACCAAAAGCCCACTTCCCTGAGTTGGATAGGTTCCAGGTGTGTAGGCTTCTAAAACTTTAACCAATAGATTATCCTTAACATGAAACGAAGGGGAATTGAATATCTCTAAGCAAAGATTCTAATAGCTTATATATTGCCATTTTATTTTCAAGGAAACAGCTGATCTGAAGCAATCTTAAGCAATTAAATGAAGTACTAGGCAATTGCAACATTTTCCAATTTATTAACTTTATTATCAAGCTTTCTCTTCTTCATGTTAAAATACATACACAGTGTGTCTGGGTGGGTTGAAACTTTTGCAGGAATATCAGCTGTATTAAGATCATCGGTGTATGTATAAGCATGTGCATAAATCCAGGTTCATAAGTTTGGGGTTAAAAAGCATCCCCTCAACTGAAACAAAGGACAACTTCATAAGCAAGGACTTTCTTCTGTAAGGTGAAAAACAATTATCTTTCATTAGCTATTTTTCAAATTCATACTGGGAGGTAGCTTATAATTACTATTATATAAATCCAGAAAGTTGCATAAAATAAACCTTGATTCAGTTATCCTTGGTTAAGTTTATTGTACAAGGACAATTTCTAAATCAGACTATTGATTGGTCTGGAGAGAGGAGTCAAGTGTAGGGGAGATTTCAAGTCTGTTCTAGTATTTCTCACGATACATTATTAACAAAAATAAAGAACTCACAACATACATTTTATACCTTTTAGTCCAGGAGTAATCCCTAATTAGTTTACATAATCTTACTCCCAGGAGACTACACAAAATTGTAACCTCTGTTTTCATGAAAGAGCCACTGTCATGATCAGTTAGGCCTCAATAAAAACTGATAGTCTTAAGTACTATCAGATAGTACCAGATTCTTTATAACGTAGTTGCAACAGAACGATATAGTTACTCCCATAGAATCAGCAATTATATTTTTAAGTATATGATGTGTTGCAAGAATGTTGCATGTGAGTTCCTATGCATATGCCAGTTCCTCACAGAAGCTTTCAAAGTTCATTACTCATTTCCGTCCAAGGATTTTTTTCTCATAAAATTACATTAAGTTTCCATAATGGGGAGATACAGCATGTGATCGTTGTGTAAAAATTGGGAAGTACAAACCTAACCATCTAGGGATAAAGAAAAGCAGGGGTACCGATGTTTTCCTATACTCCAAAGGCTATAAATAGTCATCAATTTTTGCTGCCTTATCTAGAAAACTCTATCATCTCTAGCAATACTGGCAGCAACCATTTGTGGGAAGAAGTTCTAAGCGGCCCTACAACTCCTTTCATCTGCATTCAGTTCATCAAAAGTAAGTAGAAAACTTCTGAAAAATGAATTCTCAAAGTTCTGATTAATTTGTTTGGGGCCAAAGGAAATAGAAAAACTTCTACATAGAAAACCTAAACTGCTTTTTAGCAGTGGTTTGCTTTGTCATTTCCCTCGCTAAGGTGGTTCAAGACTTTTATAGGCTAATTCAAAATACTGTAATTTTGAAGTGCTGCATTGCTATGCAGGATCCAGACTTTATTCTCAAGCACTGCACTTCGATAGGGGAATACTTCGCTATTGGGAGCATTGGAATATTGTTTTATCCCTTTAAATAATATTTAAAGTAGCGTAGGAGTTATAGTAAGCAATGCCATTCTATAAAGGAAGAACTTGCTTGTCCATTTCAAGGTAAGTGAGCAAAATCAAAGACGTTGTTTACTACCACCTATCTTCTGTTTATAACACAGTCCTTTCAGTGGTTCCAAGAAGGTTCCACACTCATTTCCACTATTCAGGTGACCCTGAGGGTACAGATAAATCTCCAAGTGGCATTGGAATGAATGCTAATGACCAGATGACTGCAAGGAATATAAATCCTTCCACCCTCCACCATTCAATCAGAACTGAAGAAGCTTCTTGAATGAGAAGTGAAATGTCTTCAAGGAAAAACCAAGTCTAGTTGCCTTTTGAAATACACCTTTGGGACAACCATTACCTGGATGACTGAGAATCTCCACAGACAATATGATTAATTGATTCACTGTGTCCATATTGTTAATGATTGGGTCAAACTATGGAACAGTAATCTGTAAGAAAGATGATTGGAAATGTTTGGGACACTGTCTGTCCAATATTGTTTGTTGATGTTGGGCAAAATAAAGTGCTTCTTCGTTAACTCTTTACCAATTGTTCGACATCTTGTATTTCTTCCTGGCTTGGAAACAAACCATCTGAGAAGGACCAGTGTTTTTCTCTTAATAGAACATACAAGTACCTATCTTGCTGACTGCAGAGATTAGTATTACTTTGTTTGTTGGATGAATGACTGAGGAATATCCTTACCAGTTGTCTTTTCTAATGTAGATTACTCTTAAGTTGTCAACTCCAGATGTATTGGGACAGTGACTGTTGTTTTGTGGGTACCCTGAGATGTAGTTTTGTTGTCAATACTTGTGTTCTGTTTTATTGTTATGCTGTGAGCCATCTGAGGTTATTGCATGTAAGCCTCATAAATGAATAAATACTGTAAGGCCATCCTGCTGGCAATTCTGGTAGAACTTCTAATCATTTCGAATACAGCTGAAAGGCAGAAAATAGGGACACTAACATAACTTCCAGTTGCATGTCCAGTGTATCGCACGACTAGTGAAAATGTGATAGATTCTGCTATATATCCATACAATTTTAGATTAAAGTTCAGGGGGAAAAAACTTTGTAGTTCATCTGGTTAATGAACAGCCTCCAGAAAGGGATTCAAATTTTAGACAGGGAGTGTATATTTTCCTATTTCATGAAGTTCTTTGTGTAGATTAAAAGTCCTACATGTTTGTTTCTTTCTCAGATATTTTAATCCATCCTTAACTTTGATGTATGAACTTGACTTTAGCAATATGGATGTAATTTAATGTAATGTGAACTGGCTTTACCGATTTGAATTGTTGTGTTGATGGGGGGAGGGAGTGAAAATTTAACCTGCTATGATTTTATCTTATTAGAAATAATACGTAAATGCTTCTTGCTGCTGTTTTGTGAGTTATGGAAATTAATTCAAATCAAAAGAAAACATTTAGAGCAGCTTTTCCAGCTGTGGGCCCTTCATATATCTTTAAATGTAGGGCTCTGATAATTGGCTTGCAGAATTCTGAACAAAAGCTAGATTGCAGCAAAGAGAAACAGAAACTAATTCTGGTGCTATTCAGCTGACTGGATTTTTGCAGCCTAGTTCTGAAAGCATTAACAAAGATGTATCCATGTATCCATGTATGCAGATAATGGAAGCCTATGAAAACCCTCATCTTATTTCAGTTGATATTTTCAATGTACAATTGATCTTCTGCTGACAGTAGTAAGCAAGCTTCAAAGGAATTTAGAGAAGGTGCTCTGTATGGAGGCAAAAAGTTGCTATGTTCTGGTATAAATTAGTGCAAGCAGAATAGGTTAGGAAGCTTGAGTACTGCCAGTAAGCAGTCGTGTAACAGTTTGGGAGGTGCAGTTTAGATCAGAAACATAGCATAGGCAGGCAGGATCTTGAATTATCACTGTCCTCACCCTCAGTCAGCATGCTCACTACTCTAGCATTCAAGCTGTTGAAGACAAGGAGGGGATGTTATCATTTTATTCGCTGTTTCATTTTTTTTCCCCAGGACTCTCTTCTGCAATGTGTGTGGGGACTTGTACTCGGATCCTGGGTCCATGCCTCCTTGTCTTAGGCTTTCTTTCCATTACTGCTAATATTCTCCTACTCTTTCCCAATTGGGAATGGTGTTACTTAAGCCTGGGTCAAATATCCAACAGGGCAATGCTAATGCCAGGAGTGTGGGGAGGAGGCCTGCTGGTAAGTAGACTATTCTTTAATATATCCTGGCCAAGAATCTGTGGGAAATAATGAATGCATATTATTGTGCATATACATATGTATACTTTTTTTTCTTTCTATTTGTTGGGTGGTATATTTGGATAGAACAACAAGCCAGGGTTTATACATTTGCTGATATAATCTGAATTCACACTTTATGTTAAGATATGGTTTGTTTGTATGTTTGTCTTTTGGTTCCTTTGAGTCAGTATTGGTCCTGGTGACTCCCTGGACAGGTCCCTGCAGTTTTCTTGGTAATCTTTCAAAAATGGTTTGCCCTTGACTTCTTCCTAGAGCTGTGTCAACCTCCCAACACAACAAGATGAGCTAACAAAACCTTTCAAGTCTGAAAGTATAAATCTCCACTGTCCCTTTTTACTGCCTGTTTAGTTAGAGCATATCCTTTCTAAATTTCTTTCTCTGCCTGTTGTTCAGTTGTGGGTTCCTCCCCCTTTTCTCTGATCATTTCCTAGGCAGCATCTCTTCCCCTCTCCATTTTCCAAGGCCTCACATTCCATAACAAAGAGAGAGAGGGGAACTGGCCCAAGGTCACCCAATTCTCTTTGTGCCTAAAGTAGGCCTATAGTTCATAGTCTCCCAATTTTTAAGCTGATGCCTTAATCACGACACCAAATTAGCTCTCATAGTTTGTTCAAATATGATTTAAACATGTTTAACCATGATTTTATCAACCAAACCAGTATGTTGGCTGAGCTCAACATACTAAGAAACTACAGTTTACAATGACATAACACACTAAATCCAAACCATATTAAATTATAGTTTAGTGTAATGTGTAAACTCATTAAATATGAGTCATTGATTGCTGTTGTATCTATGATAATCATCTATTCAGCAATTGCTTCATAACCTGTAAAGAAGAAAAGTTCACTATCCTATTGCTATCTATGCTACTGTAGTCTACGCCCATAGTCAGGAAATTTTTCTGTGTATTTAGTTGAAATGTTGCCTTTTCAAACTGTCAGTTAACTTTCTACTCTTTGAGCCGTAGCAAAAGAAAGGGTGTATTAGTTCAGTTTACTATATTGACTCACACCCAGCCCTTCACTCCACAAATCTTGGAAATAGCTCATCTTTATTCACACATTTTGAGTAATATACCATATCGGGGACGCATAATTCCCTATGAGGGCTTGATTGTCAATCCCTCCTGTAAAGCTTTTAAGCTTCCCTTACTTCCACAAAAAAGTGTACCAACAGCTTAGTGAAGTGAAACAATTTTAGTATATTAAAGTTAGTTCTGCTCATTGTAACTCTAAGAATTCTCCAGGCTTTGGACAACACACCTATTTTATAAATTCTATATCAGAAATATTTTGCACTGGATTAAGCCAGCCTTATCTGAGCTGCAAAAATCTGGGCAATTGGATAATGTCAGCAAACAGTTTGAGTTTGCTGCCATCAGATAGCCATCTGGATTTTTGCAGCTCAAAATTGGGAAGGTATACATTAGATATTAGTGACTTATAATTGTGAATCCTCTTGTAGCCATCTTCTCTTCCTTTTTGTTTTATTTTGCAAAATATTGTAAAGTTTCTTCAATTTCTGTGTAAAATGTAAACATTTCTATCATAGCCTAAAAATGGACAAGGGTTTAGATTATTCTTAAAATGCTTGTTCTAACCAAGCATATTAAGTATGGCCACCCTATCATAATAGGACTATGCACCTCTGTCTTAAGAAAAGATATGAAGATCTATTCTAAGAGGTGGTAACACTGTTGGACTTAGACTGGGGAGACCCATGTAGGACTATATTCAGTCCTGGATGCTCATGCACTAATTTTGAGCTAGACACAAACCTCTAGCTTATCCCACTCACAGAGTTCTTTCTACTGAAATTAAAATGGAAGTGGGTTTACTATGTTTGATTCCAGGAAAAGGAAAAGGAACAAGTGAGTAATTAATATAAGAGTAATGATAAGGGAGAATACTGCTCATTTCCAACTATTTCCTTGCAGATTTTTCCTGCTGCAATTCAGATCACAGGTATTGGATGGAGGTGGAAGTATTTCAGCAGTTCAGGAACTTGCTGTAAGGTAAGAGAGATGTAGTTGATAACTCTTTCTGTGGATGAAAACTTTCCAGTTTTAATGAGTAGATCTTTGGAGAATTTCTCATTCTATGTCAGGAATAATTCAAGATTTCCATAGTTGAAAAAAGCAACAGAGAGAACTTAAATGGTTACACCCTCAGAGAAAAGAAGCATCCTAAGAATAATGTTGTCTGTTTTGTTTTCATTAGCCTTGTTCTAGATTCATGGATGTGATAGAAATGTAAAATATAGCACATCTATTCCATTTCATGATACTGTGAAGCTATATTCTGCAGCAACTACAGTATATAAGTCAGAGTTTATGCATTTGTATTTTGCATGTCCCACAAGGCATCAAGGATGGTAAATATAGAAGGAGGTTGCCTGATTTTAGCTTCATAATGTATCTATGAGAGTGATTAGGCTGAGAGAGAACAATTGCCTGAACTTCATGGATTATCCATTACACCTGAGAGAAAATTAGACTCTGGTTTTTCTGGGCCAACTTTTCCTTTCCTACTGTTCTACATAAAGTCCTTAGTTTTCAGTTGGAAGTTGTTCACAAGGTTTTGTTCCTTTTTGGTTTCTTAAAAATCAAGAGGTTAGACGGGAGAGCGTAACTCCTAGAAAATAAAAAGAATCCTGAACAAAACTCCACAAGGACACATCCTCTAATGTTGGGTTGTTTGTTCCAATTATCTGCAGTTGCTTTGGTTGTATCACTAGTAAAGGAACGATGATGATGATGATGATGATGATGATGATGATATTATCTGTTCAGTTGAATCTGACTCTTGGCAATTCTGTGGGCCAGGTCTCTCCCACATCTTCTGACTTTGCATTATTTCTTTGAGTTTTTCTATGCTTTGGCTGGTGTCAGCTTTGATGGTGTCCGGCCGCTGTATTCTTTGATGGCCTGTTTTCCTTTTACCGCTAACTCTTCCAAACATAACTGCTTTCTCCAGTGAATTCCCCAACATGACATGGCCAAAGTAAGTGAGAGGCAGTAGTAAAGGAAGGCAGAATCCCAATCTTTATCAGTGCCCTCTTTTTTCAGCCTTGGAGAAGACATGACCTAGGAGCCTTTACTTAAATCCTAAATTAGGAGTGAACATTTCCATCATGACAAAGCTGTGAGGGCACGCCTATAACCCACATACATTCATCCCCTTTCCACCCCATCATTTTCCATAAAAATCTGTTTCTGGTTACTGTTCTCTTCAAACTGTCTTAGTTTTGGCAGTATAAATAAAGGAGAATATCATTTTTATTTGCTCTTGTTAAAGAACTGAAGGCTGAAATCCATAATACTGTAAAAATCATAGAGCTGAAAGGGGCCATCTTCGTGATCAAATCCGGTCCGTAATTCAGCAGAAGAATCGAAAGCTGAGCATCCCCACAAGTGGTTGTCCACCCTCTACTTGAGCATATCCAAGGAAAGGAGCCTGATACTATCCTCAGTAATTGGTTCCATTGCTAAAAGTCTCTTGCTGTTAGGGGAGGTTTTTTTTTATTTTGAATCGGACTCTACAACATTCTGTAACTGTTTCCTATATTCCTACTCTAATTCATATATAAATCTGTACAATACAATACATTCTCTGTTCTGCTCCACTGTCAGGATGAGTTGAAGCTGGGAGAAAATGGCAGCTGAAATGCAACAGATGTCATATTTGTTTTTTTTCTTGAAATGTTTCAGAGCCAGTTTCCATTTTATTGCTTCACAGTTATGAGGAGAATAGATATTATGTTGTATATTTGAAGTTAATTACTGTGCCTCTTTTGCCTACAGATGTTCCTTTCCATTCTGCTGTCAGGATTGGCCCTCCTGGGATCAGCAGCTTGTTTTATTCTGTCTGGTTCAGGCCTGACAGAGGGGCCCCTATGTCTCTATAATTCCACCCACAATGATGATAAGATGCAACAATGGGGCTATCCGTTTCTTGAAATGGACTACCATGTCTTCAACAATGGGTAAGATTACTGAGGTTTATGGGCCAGCTTATAATATTGCTTAGCACATATTGTTTGAGATACACTTTTGCTTAAATAATTCAAACTTGCAGATAACTTTCAGATAGGTTCAGAAAACCATTCCTTTAAAAAATGTGATTTGTGTGGTGACATTTCGGCATATAGTTGCCTGAAGAGACAGAATAACTATATATGAACTCAAGTTTTCAGATAAAACTCTCTGTATATAAAGTTTGGCATTAGAAATAGATTGTGCTTTTTATTGAAAATGAGTGACAAATATTTTAATAGAAGATTTGTATGGGACAGCCAAGTTCAATCTATCACTATCCTGAGGTTTTAGAATTTAGCATTCCCAAAAGTTTTAGGCATACTAGTGGTATTCTTGAAGTGGTAGTCATGATACAGCTGCGGGATACAAGTGGGGAAAAGGCCGAGGTGGAGGGTCAGTTGAACTGGAATATGGAAAAAAGAAAAAGGTTTTAAGAGCATTTAAAAGTACCTTCAATAAAGACAGTGAATCAGTGCTATTATTATATTTGGTTAAAATTTATTGTCCCAAGTCAATGCAGAGATATCTTTGAGGCAATGCAATTAGGAAGGAACAGATTAGATGACAATAGAAGTAGCCAAGGTGCTGGATAGTTAGTAGGGTAGTGAAGTTTTAGTTATTTTACAACTGTATACAGAAAAAAATACTCTTAATTGAGGACTCCCCCCGTAACTCTGCTTTAGAAAAAAAAATTCTACAACTTACTGAAAATCTGCTTCTTTTAAGGGCTCAGAATTACCTGTATGATCCTTCCCTTTGGAATTCAGTTTGCATCAAGCCACAGAATATTGTTGGCTGGAATGTGTATTTCTTCTCTTCCCTCCTAGTCATCAGCATGGTTGAAATGATCCTGGCTGCTCTCCAAATTATCAATGGCTGTTTTGGATGTGTCTGTGGCTTATGTGAACAGAAGAAATAGGCAACATGGTTTCGGAAGTGTTTTTAACCCTCAGTTCATTTGTACAGATCAGGTTACAAAGATATGTGCTAACTTGATTTATAGTTATATCTTATGTCACTGCAGCCTGCATAGCTGGTTCTTGCATTGTCATGTAAAAACAGAGTTGAAGTTGACCCAACAGTGACTCCCGCCCCCATCGCCAACCCACCAGTGTATCTTTGTCTCCCACAGAACTAATCTGTAGCAGTCACTTTCAGGACATATACCCTGAAACTGCTGTCATTATAGACATTCTCACAGCGTTAGAGAGCTAAGAAGTTGATTTTGATAAGTAAGTAATATTGTACTGTGGTGCATATTTATACACATATTTATTGTGTTTCTGTTTACAAGAAACACTTAACTGTTATATGTAATTCTCTTGTTTATGTGAGTGAATGCAACATAAGCCAGAAAGTACTGTAATTTTTCTGAGATAGAGGTACAGTATAAACAGGCCTGAATGGAAAATGCTCGCTCAAAATTAAAGTTAAGGCAGATCCCCTGACTTTAGGGGTCTACTTCACAAGTCGTCCCCAACTTCTAGAAGACCAAAACCTGGGAAACGGCTTTGGCCTGAAGTTGAGGTTGAAATATCTGAAAGCTGCCAGGGATGAGAAATACTGGCCTACACTATGTGGTCCTGGATTTCAGGCACTCAGAGTCATGTATATGAGGTGGGTGGCTGCATAAATCTAACAATCTTTCCCCTAGACGAGTAGATTGAGAAGAATGTTATTATTTTCAAGAGAGAACACTACTTAGAGCTGCATAACCTATTTCTCTTCCTCCACGTTTTTCAAACTGCGTCAAAAGGCAATTGTTCGCATTATGATCAGACTTTGTTTTTATTGATTGTCTCCATTAATAGCTGGTCTTATTAATGGAAACTGCTGAAACCTATGTGCTTAAATACCAAATAAAGATATTTATTTTTCCAATATCTCTTCAAAAATAATTTCCTCCTTAAGCCAGTGTGTGATTCAAACTTCTCCAGGTGCATCTGCATTATTCAGTATTAATGCTGCTCACTCATTATTTATATTTAAGAAGCCAGAAACCATTACTTATCTTGAGTAGATAATTGTTAAATGTTTCTTTTCTTTTTAAAATATCCTTGTTAATTGTGCCAAAATTCTTTCAAGGAGGAACTTTATTTCAGGCAGAGAAATATGTAGAGGGGAACAATTAGCAAGACCAATAGCAAATGATTTCTATTTGGAAGAAATAACTATACTCAGACCCTAAAGAGAAGACAAACAGGAAATACGCATCTACATATAACTTGTACAAATAAATAAAGAAGGAAAGCATGTAGAGGTGAGGAGATGGTAGAGTTTAACCAGGTTTGGGCAGCACACCATCCTGTTGCAGTCACTCTAGGAGAACTCTACATCAGCTGTTCTCATTCCTATGGGGCATTTACTCTAATTCCCCTCCTTGGAATAGCCATACAGCAGAAGGTGTAGCCCTAAAGCTCTCGCTTGCTTTCCATTCTGGAAGTGGGAGAGTATGAGGTGGTAATGGATGGGATTGCACCTCTTTCTTTGGCTCCAAACAACTTGGAAGGAAATGATGAGAAAGGGAGCATCAGTCCTCTTCCTTTTCCCAAGTCACCTAATCTCAGAGAGTCCTGCTCCCCCCAGTTCTGGTCACCCAAATAGCAACCCTGCTGCTATTCTGCAGAAATCACTCAGATTTCGGATTTCATGAGCTGGATCTATAGCAACCATCACCTCAAAATGGCACACAAAGATGAAATAGAAAGCCAAAGTTACACTATATTGCGGTAAGTTTCCCACTTAGCACTAGAGATAGCAACCTTATGGCCTTTCGTGAGGTCAATATTTTCTAACCTAAACAACATACACCCAAAGAAAAGACCAGCTGTGCCAGAGGGAACCTCATGTCTCTGGCCATGATGATCCAGAGTCCTCCAATCAGAGGGAAGGGGCAGCACTGTAGTCAGAGGGGCAAGTGGAACCCGGTAGATCAGCCACCTCCGGAGGTTCTTCTTCAGTGCCTGCTTAGAAAGTTCAGATGGGAGGTGTCCTATATTCCAGAAGGGGAAAAAAAGCAGCTTTCCAAATTGCACATCTTGATTAGGTTCAGCTGCCCTAGAAGACTGTAAATGAGGTGAGAGCTCTGTTGTAAAGATATGTTCCTACCGTAACATTAATGAGTATCCGTGAGCTGGGCAAGGAGCCCACAAATATTGACCTTCAAGGGACTTCCAGTTTGCCATCAGTGCCTTCAGACGCATGGAGGCGAACTCCGTCTTCATCCAATTTTATCCCACTGGGGGGCCCTGGAAAGGGTCAAAAGTCACCCTGTA
The DNA here is from genome assembly GCF_001527695.2 of Protobothrops mucrosquamatus. Taxonomy (NCBI): domain Eukaryota; kingdom Metazoa; phylum Chordata; class Lepidosauria; order Squamata; family Viperidae; genus Protobothrops; species Protobothrops mucrosquamatus. Next base: position 82,036 of record NW_015388264.1, on the reverse strand, counting down.
GGGGCGACGAGTGAGGACGGGATCCCCGCGTGATCGCGGGAGGGTGGCAGCCCTTCCGCTTGATCGAGGGCAGCTCTCCAAACCGGCGGGGGAAAGACTGGCCATAGCAATATGGCTCGTCATTAAGCTGCTGACAGCCGATGTCAAAATTATTACTAAGCACCTTTAAAACAACGCGGATGAAACTGGGTGAGATCTGATCTTCTCTTTAAGACTCTAAATATCTTTCCTGCAAAAGCTGCCCTAAGTATTCTTCCCCCTGTGAGGAGAGAGGGAAGGGAATTCCTGCCCCACTCTCTAAGAACAGCGGCGACTGACTACCCAGCGGAAACAAAGCAATTATAAAAACAACTTTAATCTAATTGGATGCATATACCTTTGAAATTTAGGGACTAAAAAGTTTTTCTGGAAGTTTTCTTATTCCTATTTCTACTGGATACGCTGATTTTTATTTAAAAAGAAAAGAAATAAACTTTGAAAAACTATTATAAAAACGGGGGTCCCATACCTAGTTATAAAATTATTTTTAACATCTGATTTTAAAGTCCTCAACTTAACACATTATTAAGAGAATATGGATGAAGACCAGGAAAAGATGCTTTCCATGTTAAAAGCAATACATGAAACCATTCTTTCAGCTTGTGATAAAATAAGACCTAACATAAAAGAACAAGATGCCAGCTTAGATACACAAACCCAAACTTTGACTACAACCAAAGAACTAACAACGCAGAAGATAACAGAAGAAGTGGAACAATCAAATATTAAGACTCAATTGACCAACAAATACATTAATGGAAAATCCAGAAAAGAGAGTGACAACACTGAAATGGAAAAGATTTTCTATATAAATCAGAAGAAATTTGAGAAAGAAGAACAGATTGAATGGAAGATAAACATATCAGGACAATCATCAGGAATTGGAATAATAGGGAGACAATTTAATGAATACAAATGAGTTAGCCCTTCCAAATAAATGGCAACTAAATGGTCTCTCTTATTTCAAATAACATATATAATAATAGAGGAAGATCTATTTGATGATCTAAAAGCACTGACATGGAAGGCTAGTTGGCAAAGGAAGAAGGCCAGAATAAGGCTGAAGAAAATTGGGGTTTTGATTTATTAGAGGGGATTTCATATTACTAATTAGAGGGTTAAAGGGAGAAGCTGAGATAAGGGGAATTTTGGTCATTAGATCTAAAACATTTGGAAACTAGTTGAAAATAAGGATTTTATTTGTTTAATATTTAAAAATTAGACTCAAAAGGAAAAAAATTAATTATTATGAATATGTTGGATTTATTGATTAACCCAGACAATATATATAATGGGTTTGATTTATTAAAGGTGATACTGTATTATTAAGTAGATGATTTAATATGGTGGGAAATAGATAACTTTTAGGAAATAGAACAAGACTATATTTAAATAGATAAAATATGTATTTTGAATATTAGATTTTGTTATGAATTGAGATAAGGGAAACTTTGGTTACCTAAATCTTGAAAATTATAAATATCAAATGTTAAATTGGAATATTGATGGGAAACTAAAAATTGGAAAAATCAATAACAAGACATTGATTGTTTATAAAGATTGAATGTAAAAGTAATTAAGATATATATAAGCTAAATATTTATTGATAAATGTAATAATGATGTTTTTACTTAGTTGATATAAGAACTGTACTAACTTAAATATGAGATAGTAGATATTAAGGGAAAAAGAGAGGAAATATTTGATGTTGTAACTTGAGATTTATACTAAAGATTTTTATATGCTATTGAATATTGATTAACCCAGCCACCACATTGCTGTCATGTGTCTGATTAACGAAACACTTAAAAGGACTTTCAGGCATATTTTTATCCTAAAAGCATTTATTAAGGTTACAGAGATGTCAGTATGGCATGGTGGAAATGCTTAGATCTGAGATTCTTTTCCGTTGCACATACATTCCAGGCATTTTTCCCTCCCCTATTTTGGGGTCATGGTTCACATCTTCCAATTAACTTGGAAGATGTGATTTACTTCAGGTTTCTTTTTCCCGGGCTTTCCTTATTCTCCTCCCCTTTCACTGTTGCCTGATTTAACTATAAAAATACCAGACAGTTCTGCATATTGTCAAAGCAAGAATATACAGTATTTGCAGCGTTGACAGTTGCTTTTTAAATACTTAAATGTAAAATTGGAAAATTAATATTATTAAAGAAATATAGACCTTCAAGGGATGTGATTGCTATAGAATAGAATGGGCAAGGCAAAAAAAATTGGGAGGAGGTTTTCACAAAATAAATGCATTTAAACATTTTATCATCATGCTACCCCATTATTTGCTTAATCATCATTAATTTAACAGAGATAATTGGACTCTCACAAACAAATTACCTACTAATAGTAAATCTTAAAGTAATGTATGAACCTAATCACACACTGCAGCAACATCCCCACCCCACCCAGCCATCAATAATTCTGGAGAAATCCTGGTGAAACTGACTAGATGTTATTTGTCACTAGTTAATGTAGACTAGCCGTAGAGCAGATGTCCCCAACCTTTTGGGCATCAGGGACCGGTTCCGTGGAGAAAGGTTTTTCCGTGGACCAGAGAGTGCGTGGTTTTGTGTGCTGCCTGAATCCCTCAGATGGGGCTTTGCTTGTTTGTGCAGACCGGTTGCTGGCATGCCATGGACCGGTACTGGTTCACAGACTGGGGGTTGGGGACCCCTGCTGTAGAGCACAGTCAATTCTGCCTCCAATAATCATGTACACAGACAAAAATGCTCATACATGGAAATGTCAAACAGTTCAATTCTGCTTGACTTGGCTCTTCAGAAGATTAAGTTTATTCAGGGTTGTCCACAGTATGCCGTCAAAAATATCAGGATAGTGGCTATAGCAGTACAATCAAAACTACACTTATGTTTTATGTGTGTCATGACATTTCCCAACATATTTCATGGCAGGCAATGTTATTGCAATATTATCTCAATCTGTATTATTATAATGTGGTCACAAACCCCTTCATACCCTTTACATCAGGCATGTCTAACCCATGGACTGCATGTGGCTCTGGACAGCTAGTCATACAGCCCTACAAGTTCATAAACCTTTAATATTATAATGTGATTTATATACATTGTATTTTATATGCGGCCCAAGATAGTTCCTCCTCACTCAGTGCACCCTAGGCAAGCCAAAAGTTTGGCCACCCATGCTTTACATGCTCCATTGAAGTGAATGCACCCTAACATTGGTAGGTAAAATACAAAGGAGATGCTGGACTTAAGCATGCATGGTATCTGCTGTCTTAAGAACCAACCTGTTAAGCGCAGGAGAAATCAGGAGATTCAGGCTGTACAAATGAGTATAAAGATTTATTGCAAGCTTAAGCTCTCTGCAAAAATCTAAGCTACTAGTGGTCAAAGAAAATGAACGGGAATTAAGAAGGTATTGTGGGCGCAAAGGGATTCATGACTGGTGACACGTTTGACCCTTCAATCCTGCTCAGTCCTGGCCAGCATAGCAGATGCCTTCTTTAACAGATTACCTTGGAAGATATATTTTCTCTTCTATGGGGGGGTGGATGGGTATGATTCCCCTTAATAACAGAATAACAGAGTTGGAAGGAAGGACTTCTAGTCCAACCCACTGATCGAGCAAGAAACCTTATATCATTCTGGACAAATGGTTGTCTAATCTCTTCTTAAAAACCTTCAGTGATGGAGCACCCACAATTTCTGGAAATAAGCTGTTCCACTGATTAATTGTTCTCTAACCCTTCTCTAACTTAAAGCCACAGAAGTGTAGTGGGATGCATTTCTTTGTATATGGAAAGAAAACATGACTCTTTGTTTTGGTTTCAAGAAAATAAGAATTAAAAAAATAGAGACTTTAGAGAGGAAAGGAAATAAAACCAGAATCTGCACTGTAAATAATCTTATCCCTTCTTCCATTTAGTAGGGTGTTTTAACCAACAGGTGGCAGACCCAAGCTAGCATCCTTAAACATATTTTGGAATATTTCTAGAAATGAAGGAAGCTCTCAATCTCCTAGCAAGGCCAAAGCAGATGTGACTTTGTAGCTACATGCATCTTGCATTAATTTATCTGAATTTTGCAACCCAACTCTATTCTGCACATAATATGTACACAATTGTATATCAAAATACATTTCACAATGTTTATGATAGGATGAATGAGATTTAAAAGTATCTAGGTTATCCCTCTGTTTAAAAGATGGCACATTTTTTCCCCTTTCTCTTTGTAACCTTTGAGGTTCGTTTCTGACTTAGGGAAAAAGTTGTTAGAGGAATGTTCTGAAGAACGTCATGAAATGTAAACATGCTAAAGGATATTTGCTCATATGGGGATTGCATCCCGTTCTCATACAGACAGGCAAATGCTGCGATCCCAGTTGCTGAAAACTCTGAGTAAGGCAACTCAATGTAGGCCAAGTCTGAGTAAGCACTGGGCCCTTCATAAATAATCCAGGGTTTAGACCAGCTGTCAACATCTCTAGGAAATGTGCTGAGGTATATTCCCAAGTTGTCTCGGGATCTGGAGCTTGTTGGGTGGGAATACAGAACCCATGTTGGGATTTCAAAATACGTATCTGATTTGGAAATCATTTCAGCATTGTTGTGATCTGGATCAGTACATGTCATATTCCAAGACATGGGACTAAGAGCACTATTGAGGTGGTCACTAGAGGTTTCAGTTGATATAAACCTTTCCAGCTGCTGCTGGCATAAATAGTGGTTGCAGAGAGAACTAGTAAGCTGTGCTGGACAAAAATGGGACCTCTCACACATTCTAGGCTGCAATGAGAGGCCTGGCTCTTTAACAGGACATGCTTTTCTCTGGGACACTTGGATGCCATGATGCATGCAGTAAAGTGGAGCTGGGAATCCAACGATACTTCCGTGGCAACCATGAGGAGGCTCTACAAGTCGTGGTACCAGCTGCCCTGAATGGAATATTGCCCCGTCATCTGTGCTGAGTGCCTGAACCCGGAAGCCCAGAGGACTCCTAGCATTGCAGAAGAGCACATGGCTTCCATCCTCCTCATCCACTGATACCATCTGGCACTCAACAGTCTTCAGATTGGGGACAAACTCACCAAAGAACCAGCTCTGCCCATGATCATCACTGTAGAAGGCAAATGCATGTGGGGTTGTTTTGCAGAATTTCCCAAAGCATGTTTTGCAGTCAATATAATAAGTATAAGCAGGTAAGAGCAGACGGCCTGACTTGAGCTGAATGCCATGACCAGGACCAAGGGCAAAAGTAGCCCAATCTGGAAGGAAGGAAGGAAGAACATAAAAATCAAGAGATTTGTGACATTTTAATGATAGACAGATAATGGCAAAGAATTCATGAGCAGAATTGAACAGTCATGTTTTATCTGACAAATCATGCCTTTCAGAGGCTAAGAACTACATTTAAGTTTTTCTTTTCTTTTGCAGAGTGGGGATCCGAAGGTTATAATGGGCAGATTAATGTCAAACTGTATGGGCAATTTTACAAAATGTGTGGACTGCCTTGTGCGTGCAGATAAAAGTTAAGGTTTAAACGTATTAACTTCTGTAAAGTAAATGTTTTACTTCTCAAATTTTGCTAAAGCTATTTCAGCTCTCACAAGATAATTTATATTCATGTGCGTGTTGTTTCCTGCTTCAAATTGGCAAATTCAGTATCACTGAATTTGTAATATAGTGAGAAAGGGTTCTATTGAGTTGCAGAAAAGCTGTTTGGGAGCACTATGTCGCCCTGAAACTAAAGGTTGCACACTTCAGAAATGCATTCCATGATAATTTTAACTGGCAGATGTGTCATTTATAAAGAAACAAAAAGGAAGAGTTGTGAACACAAAAGTCAGGCAGCAGTGATATACAATAAGATGAAGGAAACCTCCAGAGATCCGCTTTGAAATTCTTTCTGGCTCCTTAATAACAATCCACTCTGGGTCATGTTCTTCAGAATAAGGAGTGGGGATAATAATGGAGAAGATGGAACACAGCTGCCCGTCCCATATGGATTTATTGGGATAATTCTTTCTGGAGTTTTTGTCTTTGTGGCCCCTGGCCTTTCTTTTAATGACTTCCATATCACCAAATATGGTCCTACTCTGATCTGTTTTCAGAGAATTAACTTGCTATTTGACAGAGATGGACAGACTCCCAACCTCCCTTACCCAATTTCTTCCCAACATTCTTTTGGCTTTGAAAGAATAAAAAGGACAGTTTGTGACAATTACCCAGTATATAAAATGAGCAGAACAATGACACCCTTATCCTAACTGTGACCTGGTTAATCCATTCTGTCCAATGGGACAGAAACTCTTTCCTTGACGCAAGCCTAAATGAAGGTAACTAAAATCTTGATAAAGTCTAACAATAAATATATGAATTCAACAAGATTCACTGATGTTTTTGTTCTTTGATAGCATACCCCTATCTCATCATTGGTCTCTTTTTAGGTACTATCAAATATCTGTACCTTGGATGGACATGCCAATGACTTCCTCAGTGAGATCAGTCACATGACTCCAGCTGATGCCCTGGTCAGAACTAGACACATAGCAGAGGCGAGCAGCATTTTGACCTGTGACAATTTGAAAGACTTCAGAAGTCCTGCCCAACACAGCAATGAAAAATAGGAAAACCATGCCAGTGACTTCATCATAGATGGGACAAGGGTTCATAGATCGATGGTGCATAAGTTTTGCTGTTTCAATGGTTTGCGTATCTTCCCACTGGCAAAAAAAAAAGACATCCAAAGAACTTAGGAACCCCAGATTTATCTTTCTTATTTAACTAGAACTTTTATGTTGCTTATTTTGAGATGGGACCCCATTAACCTGTAATTTTGCTATCTTCTATTTAACATTCACAGTTGGTGAGTTAAAGTAAGGTAAGGAGCCTCAAGATAACCTAAATGAAATTTATTTTAGGTAAGATTTCAAAATGTATATTAAAACACATCCTATAAATGTCTTTTTTCATCTAAGAATAACTATGAATATTAATAAATAGGTTATTAGCTATTATTTGCAGAATTATTTGTGATAAACAGTAATATTGCTGTCATAAATATCATACAATTGGCTATGACCAGGAAAATATTTTTATCCTTCTGGGTCAAGGGTTTTTTGTCTCCTCTGAGTCTTTTCAGAAGAACATATTCTGTACATGCTTCTTATAGACAGAAATATGATCCTTGAAGAACAGCAGTTCTATTCCCCTTTGCTTATAAACCTAAAAGCTCCATCTTCCAAATAGTAGGCCAGATGAATACTCCTCTAAGAATGCTGAAGGATCAAGCATCAGTGAATAATGGCTCAACAGTTGGTGAGATGTACTGGAACAGTCTTCTTTGTCATCCTGGCATCAATGAAAAAAAGTGGCTGACAGGGTGTTTAAGTTAACACACATGGAGGAGAATGAGGTAGGAAACTCTTTTAAGAATGAACAAAACAAAACATTCATTCAGTAACTCTGACAACATGTAAGGGCTGTAGATCATTTTTCAAATGGGGAGAAGGAGCCTGAAATCATAATAGTCTGTTTTAAATGCATGATTTCATCAATATGGGTGGTCCTCGACTTACAACAGTTCATTTAGTGACTGTTCAAAGTTACAACAGCACTGAAAAAAATTGACTTATGACTGTTTTTCACATGACCATTGCAGTATCCCCATGGTCACACGATCAACATTCACACGCTTAGCAACTGATTCATATTTATGATGGTTGCGGCATCTCGGGGTCCTATGATCCCCTTTTGCTACCTTCTCACAAGCAAAGTCAATAGGGAAACCAGATACAAAAACATCTGTATTATTAACAACTGCAGTAATTCACTTAACAACTGTGGCAAGAAAGGTCAAAAAATGGGGCAAATTCACTTAACAAATATTTCACTTAGCAACAGAAATTTTGGGCTCAATTAAAGTCATAAGTCGATGACTACTTGGACAGTTTTTGCCTAAATGCATGCTTTTTTCTCAATACAATTTTGCAGCAGTTTAATCTTTTGGGAAGGGTGAGATTTTGGTATTCTTTTGATTATTTTTTGAGGAGCCACCCGTTGTGCATGGCACAAGGTTGTTGCAGTGGTACTTGGAGCCTGAAAAGATTACCAAGTGCAGGATGTGAAAGCAGGTAATAGCTAGCAATTCCATATGTGGATTGACTCTATTATCAAGCAATAAAGACTAAATTAAAACAAATGCTAACTATTATAGTCTTTCCCAGCTGGTATTCCCCAAAAGGTTTGGACCATGTCCTAGATTTCCCCTTGTCATCCCAATACAGCAACAGATTAGTGAAGTGCTAGGAAGAAGTAGCAGTACGGAGAGAGATATTCATAGAGACATCCTTCTGTTTTTGTCCCTAACATCTAGCCTTGTTATCCAAGTTTGGGGGAAACTGTTTTTGCTTTGTCTTACCTGCACAAAGTTCATGTAGAAATCACCCCTTCTTAGGACCAGTAAATTGGCATCAGCATCATCCACACTAAGCCGCTGTTCTGCAAAAGCCAAGAGCTTGGCTACAGATGGGATATAGAGTAACGCTGGCACTCGGTACGTCATTCCACTTGTTTTCTTTTCAAATAAGACTGTTCGGCCAGGAAAATGGTGAGTGCCCATTGCAGCTACAATTCAAAAAGAATATCCAAAGCACTGAGCAGAAAAATTAGATGCCAGTGTATCTATATTGCAGACTTCAACTATCTTAATAATCAGCCTATCTGTGAATTCATTTTGACTGTAACTAAAGGGACTCTGTTCAAACATGCAGGAGGAAGGACATCCTTTCATTCACACATACATCAGTGACATGATCAATGAGTGCAGGATTGAACAGGATGGATTAATTAATTTAGGGGATTTCTGAATTTTTCTTAATAATAGTCATTGTCCTGCACATATTTTATTTAAGCAAATACCTGGAGATATTTCTGGAAAGGAAATGAGCTGTTTTAGTAAGAAATATTAATTTATGTCTCTCCACTTGTAAATTAAGGATAGTATGATTACTACAGTACTAGACCTGGAGAGGGAGAAAGAAAAGGAGGCAGAAACATTATATTGGAAGCTCTGGAAAATCCCTCTGGTAGAAATGCTTCTGTCAATCTGCATGGATCATGAATGTTGATCTTAAAGTATTTAAATTCTCTGTTCACCTCATTCAATCTATATTTTGGTAAATAAATTCAAGGATTACAATAATTCATGCATCTTCCGTGACCTTCCCAAATAAATGAAATTTGGAGGGGTTTTAGATTGTGCACTGTTTTATGGGTTCTTGAGGGAAACAGAACAAGAATATGAGCCCCAGATGGAGGCAATCTGAAGCCCTTCAGATGCTTTGGACTAGAGCTTCCATAATCTGTTGATATGGGCCAGGTTAGCCAGAAGTGATGAGAAATTAATTCCAGAATACCTGAGGGCACCAGATGCACTGTGACTCCGTGCAGCAATCTCTCCCCATCCCAGCCCCCAAAGGAAAGGAATATTGTATAGGAAAATGAAACAAAGGAAGCAAATTATAAGTACAAAGTACAAAGTAAAAAGGGAAGAGACATAGGGAAACTGACAGATCAAAGAGAGCATAAGACTACAAACCTTGTTCTTTTTCTGGCTGTTACCACTAAATCCACTAGTTGTTCTTTAGATGGATCAGTAGTCATTTGAATTACATGTGTACCCATGTACAGATGCTGCTTTCTAACCAATACAGTCTCAGCAGTTTCCTCTCTTTAGTGGCACCTTGTTTGTTGTGTTTTAACTCTCAACACACACATCGCCCCTCCTTTTCCTCTCCCTTTGATTCAATGACCTTACTAGATGATACAGAGAAAGAATCGAGGCAGTATTTAGTAGCTTGATCAGCAATGGTAGACAAAGACTTCATTGTCAACAGGTCAGTGAGGACAGAACCAGCATTTTCCATGGGCAGGTATTAATGGCTATAATTTCCCTATTTATTTACTTACGGTATTTACTAATTGAGACACTGGTTTCCAGACCATATTTACATAATTGAAACATAATTTGGTAGAAAACACCATAATTGGAAGTGAATTTTGGGTGATCTGGTCATGAACAAATATTTTCCTCTCTAATTTTCAAATAACAAGAGATTGTGATACTCCCAGCATCTGTATGTTTGATCTGTGATCTAACTCTGTTTATTCATTTTTACCTAATTATAATACAAATATACCTGCCATCAACTTTTTTCTGCAAGGTCTCTAGCATATTGTCCTACTCACATAATCCAACCCATGTGTGAGACAGGCTGCTGATGCCCTTAATTATACTACTATGAAGCTAGCATTATCCTTATTGAGATAACATAATCCAAAGTAAGTTATATGGATTTTAATGCCTTTCCATCAGCAGCAAATTCAGGTGACCCATAGTAAATAGAGTCAGCTTGGCATTTATTAACCATTAGGCTAATGTAATCATGTTTCTTTTCCTATGGCTTCTAGGCAGTCTCCTATACTACAATTCTGTTTTTTCACCCCAAATACTGGGCATATCATTGTTGATCCAACAACACTTTGTTACGTTAACGCTTCAAAATAAGAAATATCAAAATAGCTAATAAACAGGATGTTCTAATGAAAGGGTATTCTCCTACTTCTCTTGCATTTTAGAGTTAGTTTGTGACATGTGTATAAACATAAATGATAAAACATACATGTGTGCTTTCAAACATCATTGACCTTTCCTATAATTACACTATCTTGCCTTATAGTATATAGTATATTTTACATAGTATATGGTAAGTGCTATATGCTATGATCTATGACCAATCACTTTGTTGTTTGTATGTACACTGAGAGCTTATGCACCAGAGAAAAATTCCTTGTGTGTCCGATCACACTTGGCCAATAAAGAATTCTATGCTATGCTATGCGCTATACCGTACACTATACACTATAGCAGGGGTAGGCAACCTCGGCTCTTTTATGACTCATGGACTTCAACTCCCAGAATTCCTGAGTCAGCATAGCTGACTCAGGAATTCTGGGAGTTGAAGTCCATGAGTCATAAAAGAGCCGAGGTTGCCTACCCCTGCACTATAGTAATTGGCAGAATTATGAACACAATGGATACTATACTGTAGTGATTAATGTATGTCACTAAGCACTATATAGACTTAATACATACATTAATATGTGTTAAACATCAAGAATTATCTCTGAGGTAAAAGAGATTCCATTGTAGTTCATACTAAAGTTATCTTAAGCTATATCCTCCTCATTAACAACAGGAAAATTAAGTCAGATCATACCAACAGAAATAATTTGCCCTGAATTGTGTAAAGATTTTTGCCAAAACCTGTAATTATACTGTATATTGTGTTTTTTTGGCCAGAAATTAAACATGGATCTAGTAATCTAACCTGAGACACCCAACACCATTGCTGCTTCACAATTAGAAGTGATTCAACGTGTTTGCCTAAAGATACCCTTCCTTGTGTATATTAAATCCATTACTGTAGTACTTGTACCACTGCTAACCCATGGACATAGTATGACATAGATTAGTGATGGCGAACCTTTTAGAGACCGAGTGCCCAAACTGCAACCCAAAACCCACTTATTTATTGCCGTGTGCCAGGTGGGCGTGGCCCACTGGGTGGGTGTGGCTGTGGTGGTCATTGCAGACTGGGTGGGTGTGGCTAAGGTGGGCGTGGTCACCTCGATGTTGTTCGTGGGAAGGGATGCCTGTGGGGGCTGGGCAGGGTTGGGGGAGATCCAGGGGGTCTCTGGCAGGTGGGGCGGTGGGCAGGAGGCTCGTCCTGTGGGGTGAGGCGAGGCAAGGCGAGGCAGGGCATGGGTGCCATTGCCGCAGGGCAAGGTGGGGCAGGGGCCAGGGCAGCTGCTGCCTGATATCATCGGCCCCCACACACAGAGGCCAGCGAGCACATGGGAGCCGACAATGTCCCTCAGCAGCCACAGCCTGTCGGCCCCTCGACCGGCGCACTCTGTGGCTCCGCAGCCCGCCACCAGCAGTTCAGAGAAGCTGCTTCTGAACTGGACAGCTGGCCGACAGCTGAGGAGGCGATGCAGTGGGTCGTGTCCAGGAAAAGGAGAGCATGCAAGGCCAGGAGAGATGGGATAGGGGGAAGGGAAACCAGCCGTGCTGGGATGCATCCGGCCACGTGGGACCTCGACGAGTTAGCGGGCGGCTGGTTGAAGAGGGATAGTTGCCATCTCCAGGGCATGGCGAATGTGCCCACAGAGAGGGCTCTGAGTGCCGCCTCTGGCATGCGTGCCATAGGTTTGCCACCACTGACATAGATGATTTTTACCCCCAATGCAGCTTTTGCTAAATTAATCTTCTTCTGTGGCCTGAAATTCCGAGCCTGGGTTTTTTTTTGTCTGATTCAGTAACCAGCAAACAGAACATTTACCCCACACTCCATCTTTCTGATCATCTACCATAGTCATCCCAATCTCCATGCAAGTCAAAGTATAGCCAGATTGCACAGTGAGAGACTCTTATTTTCGCCTTATTATAAAAGTGCAAATGTGGCAGGAAAAAAACATTTTGCTAAACTGTGCCTATTGCTTTCTGAAGGACAAATGCTCAACTCATAGAAATGAAATTTTGATCTGTAAATATCACCAGTGGATGTATTTTTGTGCTCCAAACTGCATGTCTTCTATTCTGGATCCTGTTTTCAGCGTTTTAATACACATGTTGTCAGGCCCTGAGTGTCTTACTCCCCTCCATACCCAAGCCTCCGCTCCATTATGGCTGCGCTGCTGCCTCCAGCGCCCGCCGTTGTGGCCGTTCCGGCTGACGCCTCCGCCCCGTTGGTGCGGCGCCGATACTCTCCGCTTCCAACATCCTGGATGACGTCATCGGGAGGCGCCGCGCCGCACCGTGTAGCGTGTTTGGGCGGAGATTCGCCCGAAAAGGCTAAGGACGTTGTGATTGACTTGCTGAAGACTTTTCCCCGGACGGGGGCCTGCCTTGTTGGATGCGGACGGCGCAAGACCGGACGAACGCCGGGCCTGACAATCCACCAGGTGTTAGCGGTGGGCTGATAGCGGGGCTGGCTAGGCAGGGCGGACCTGGGAGGGGCTGGACGGGCGTGCGGTATTTAGAGCGCTGCGGGAATGTTACTCCCAGTGCTAACTTTGTTTCATTTCGCTGATTAAAAGCTTTGATGGTTTACCGTTCCTGTTTGCTGGATCTCTGTTGGAAGTTTAGCCAGGACGGTCTAACACATGTTATAATCTAGTAGGTAGGGATTAAATTACAGATAGTCCTCGATTTACAACAGTTCATTTAGTCACTGTTCGAAGTTACAACAGCACTGAAAAAAGACACTTATGAACATTTTTCACTCTTACGACTGTTGCAGATCCCCATGGTCATGTGATCAAAATTCAGATGCTTGGAAACTGACTCATGTTTATGACGGTTGCAGTGTCCTGGGTCATATGATCACCTTTTGTGGCTTTTTGATGAGCAAAGTCAATGGGGAAGCCAGATTCACTTAACAACCATATTATTAACTTAACAGCTGCAGTGATTCACTTAGCAATTGTGGCAAGAAAAGAAATAAAGTAAAATGGAGCAAACTTCACTTAACTATTTTGCTTAGCAACAGAAATTTTGGGCTCATTTGTGATTGTAAGTCAAGGACTACCTGTATTGTTACTGTCCAAGTACCTGTCAGCCCTGTAGTATCAAGAAAGAGATGCTACAGGGATTCCAGAGTGCTATTTATATTGTTAGATATTGTAACAAAATCTTGAGAGTCTATCTGAGTTTCTTTCTGTGACATCTTATATGGAACAAAATTAAGGCAAGGTTATTTTGAATTTCTTTCTCATTTTTCTTTCTATCTCTGGGTTGTGTAATCTTTTCTGCAAGTTACCCCTTAATGGTGCTTTTGTATCTTCTATCTCTAAATTCCTTTACAATACTCCACAGTTAACTTTATTGCAACAGGGACTAGGAGTTGAAGTCTACACACCAAAGTTGCTGAGGTAGAGAAACATTGATGTCTGTAGACAGATCTGCACTCCTGGTTTTGAAGCAAAAGGTTCCACTGGTAATTCCATGACTTTGTGGTGGGGCTGGGTTCCTCATGTTTACCATCGCAACCTAGAACTAAGGAGAAACTTCCTGACAGTTAGAACAATTAACCAGTAGAACAACCTGCCCCCAGAAGCGGTGAATGCGCCAACAATGGAAGTTTTCAAGAATAAACTGGACAGCCATTTGTCCGAAATGGTATAGGGTTTCCTGCCTGAGCAGGAGGTTGGACTAGATGACCTCCAAGGTCCCTTCCAACTTTATCATCATCATCATCATCATCATTATTATTATTATTAACACATGAGGAAAAGAGACCAGGGGCACAGTAATAGGTTTAACTGCTTGTTAAGTTGCCCTACAACTAAAAAAGCAAAAAAGACGAACCATAGGGCAATTAAAGCTTGTTTGGCAAGGATTTTAGTTTCCAGCTGACCTATTGGTAATACTTTTATTCAACTTCCATGGGAGCCATGGTGAACTGAAGACACCTTCATGAAAGTGCAGTTGACCACAGCAAAGTCTACTCATTTTTCCAGTTAAGGAGAATATGGAAAATAACCCACATGTACTCCAGGTGGCTGTTCCTCACAAGACCACAGGATAGAAATTTTTTCCATGGGTTTGAGCACCAGGAGATGAAGGCATTAGCCATTTTGGTCTCAATTGAAGCAGAGACTTTTAAAGGGCAGTAGGTTTGCAAGCCTCACCTTCAGAAATTGCCTATTAACCATCTTAAAGTCATTCAGAACAACAAGTTTAAAAAGTCACAGGGTCAATTTAGCTTTGACTGTGAACAAAAGAAAAATTAATTACAAATTTAAGAACTTAAATATTTTGAAATAAACAGCAAAAAGCTAAGTAAGATTTTGATCTAAAAAGTTGCTTTAAAGGGTCAAGTTAAATTTGAAATATTGACAGCAAGTGTACGATTTTGGAATTGATTATAAAAACAGTTTCTCATGGGAAATTATTTTGCTATCTTGATTCATCACAAAGATAAAGAACTTTATAGTTTTAGAAACTGAACTTTAGAGGGGACTAAACATTCATAGTTGAAGGGGAAAAAATTACAAGCGAACTTTTGGAGTCAATTAACTAGAACTTACAAAATGACAAAAAAAGTCATAACATTGGAAATATTAAAGCAGATCTCTGAAGAACGGAGCCAGAAACTAATACTTACAATATCAATAGTGTCAGTAAAGATGTCTGAATTTATGGATTGACAATGTCCAAATATGTCAATGAGGGAATGACAGATGTGGAGTAAATTTTGTCTGACAAGAAAAAGTACCCAAAAAGGAACTACAAGTGACAGGCCAAAATAATTGTTTGGAAAAAGGCGCTTTACTCATATTTAAAGAAAACTGACTGAAAATGATAAAAATTAAAAGGGAAATGCAAATGACAAACCAAAAGAATGACCTGGAAAATGTTTTCTTATTGAATCTACAAAAGAAGCGTGTTAAACCTTTGAGCAACGTGGAGGCAGAGTCTTTCATCAAGTTTGCAGCTGTAATGCAACCTAAATTGAATCTAAGCACCGTACTATCAAGTATCAAGGGAGGAGGGAACCTTTTTCAATAGATGTGTAAAAGCAAAAATTAAACAATAATTTGTCAAAAATATTTTAATATACACTGAGTAAGGGCTTGGACAGAATTGCTAAAATGTTATGTTGCTCCTCTATAATTCAATGAGATGCAGCTTTTAATTCAGATACTATGAAAATCTGAGAACTGTGGATATGATCCAGTCCACTGTTTGTTTGGAAAAGGTTGTGTCCATGTATGGTCACAGATATCTGTCTTTATATCTTCACCACACTGAAATGGTGAATGGATTTAGACCTTGATCAGAATGATTCTATCATTTTTTTTCCTAACTTTGTAATTGTTGTCCCTTAGGACTTTTGTAAGATTAGAGCTTCAGGATGGGAGTCCACAAACAGTGACTCTAATTTCCATCTCATTTTTGACTCTGAAAAGGCATTGAGATTAATCTGGAGTATTTCGGATGAAGAAAAACTGAAGCCTAGAATGTCATAGAGATTGTTCCTCGGTCCGGAAAGATGGTATTGTTAAAGGAACTCATCTGACAAATGTTTTCTTCTTCTTAAATGGGAACTGTGAATTGTATAGATGGGCTGTATATTGTAGCTCTGGCATGATCATCTTTGTACAGATGTTCAGGGTCTTATTGTCTAAATCTTGTCTGAGATTGTAACCCATGATACCAGCATTTTCTCCTTGAAAAGGCTTCATTTTCTTATCTTTAACTTGATAGTGCTCAATTGCGGTTTCTTCCAAGAGGCATGTCTCCATCAGTTCCTTCTGTCTCTTCTGCAGAAGATCAACTTCCTTGTACAGTGTTTTGAGGTCCATTCTTTCCCGAATCTTCATCCAAAATGATTTATTGAAATGTTTATAAAGTTCCCAATCTAAAGCACACCATTCCTTCACTTTCTCTTTATTCTCTGGATTCAGAGTCTGAATGTTCTCTTGGCTCCTGGCATTCAACTTGAAATAAATCACATCATCCAGATCCCAACACAAAAAATCCTTCAGAAGGATCATTGACTCATCAAAAAAATCAGCAATCAGTATCAAATGAAAAATTTCTTCTATTTTCTTCAGGACAAACTGGATATAACTCTTATCGTATTTTGCATTGTTGTTATACCCAAAATCAAACCACATGTTGTTCTTAGCATATATATTGTTTTGTTCTGTCATATTGTAGTATGACCCAGGAGATGATAGAAATTCATTAACATTCTTGGACTTTCTAAATGCTGGCGAATAGGTTTTGTAGTAGACATAAGACGATTCAAGCAATAATGCTGGGTGCCTCAGGACAGAAAAATAAAAGGTATTATTTGGCATTATTCTTCTGACCTTTTAAATGAAAGAGGGAGAGAGAGAGAGAGAGAGAGATTAAAATAAGTATTAATATTTTTGGGTGATCAGTAAAAATGTTGTATTCTGAAATAAATACCGGTACAATTGACCATCACTTGCAAATCTTAACAAGATTTCAGGAAAGTTGGTGCAATATGAAATGGTACTTGCTTTTGCATGTCTGTAGAGAAATATTATACATTAATTTAGCCATATTTACTGAGACAATACAAGAAACCATAAGGAAACAAAGACTAATGGCATAAACAAGTTTTAACCCCCTTTGGGCTTCTACGCCTTTCCTTTTAAAGGAGTGCTTTAAAAAAAAATCACTTCCATTTTTAAGTAATTATAGCAGATTATATTGTCCCAATCAGAATATCTATGCTTTATTTAACTAATTTAATATAAATTATATTAACCATAGCTTAAGGCTTGAATGCTACTTTAAGCAATAGGTAATTGGGGAGAAAATCAAAGTTTCCGATATCTTTCTTTATAGTTTGGGTGAAGAAAGATTTAATCTATCACATTTGCATTCAGTAAATATGAGGAACCAGCAACCAGTTTCATTCTTAGCGGACCTGAAGCAAGCAAGGAAGAGGGGAATGTAAAAAGGGGTCTCCATTATTAGAACCATAGGTGTTGGCTATTGCAGATTGCAGAATCATGTGATCTATTTGCAGAACAATATGTTTAGAAATAAATAGTGCTTAACAATAAACACAGTATAGTTTGTGTGCAATTACATATGCTGAATGAGCTTGTTTTATTCCCCTAAACCAGGCATGTCAAACTCGCAACATCACATGACATTGCACGATGTATTGCGGCTTTTTTCCCATTGCCAGCAGTGGTGTGGGTGTGGTTTTGACGTGACACACCCGGCCCACGGGCTGGCAGTTTGACATGCCTGCCCTAAACCTTCTGCAGAAAAGTACTTGAAATGGCACTACATACTACTCAATGAGAGGATGAGACAGGTGGACAAAGCTGATATTTTAAAATGAAAAGTGAGTCAATTTTTCCAAATTGCACTCCTTCAGATACATAAGGAGAAATAGCAGTTCTTTGGATTTTTTAAATTTTCTTCTTCTTCTTCTTCTTCTTCTTCTTCTTCTTCTTCTTCTTCTTCTTCTTCTTCTTCTTCTTCTTCTTCTTCTTCTTCTTCTTCTTCTTCTTCTTCTTCTTCTTCTTCTTCTTCTTCTTCTTCTTCTTCTTCTTCTTCTTCTTCTTCTTCTTCTTCTTCTTCTTCTTCTTCTTCTTCTTCTTCTTCTTCTTNACTTCATACATCTAATTTTATATCTTAAATTCTTTTATTAAATAATTATGTTACTGAAAACTAGCATTTTGCTGCTGAAATATGGTTGTGCAATTTGGGGGTTACAAAAATGGGCTGGGCTTCATGTCTGTCCTGTGTCTGTCCTGTTTCCCCCCCCCTTCATAGCATGGAGAGATTGCTTAAACAATCCTCATTAGCGCATTCCTTTCAATGTGCCATTATGTGCCTACTTACACTTGTATTATAAGTTTCCTTCCAATGAATGTAAATACAAACATTAATTCTCTTCTTGCTAATTATCCCAGTGCTGGGTGAGCATTCCAAAGGAGGGAATAGGGGAAAAGAATTATAAGGTTTGCCCTTTTATTAGCTTCCTCATAAATAAAGTTCCAGAAACTTTTGCTGTTTAGGGCTCACCCAGCTCTTTGGGGTTATATTCTTTTGATACTGCAAGTATATTCAAGGTCAATTTCTTAATAAACCTTTTTTAAGATTTGTTATTGTTCTGAAATCTCCTCAATCTTTGGTATCTATTCTGCAAATTCCAAATTAAGCATCAACACAGATTAACAGCAACAATGACTCCTACAGAATGCATTAATTCCAACATACAAAGTCTGGAATAAAAATTGGAAACTTTACATAATAACTTCTATAGTCTTACCTGTTGCCAATTAAACCTTAAATGGTTGGCCATGATGTTGAACTTATTTTCCAGTGTTTTGAATTCCTCAACATATGATGCGTGGAAGGGACGAGGATAGCCAAGATGGGCCTCATTCCCATAGGGTAAGGCCATGGTGAGGTTATGTTTCTCTGAGAAGCGGTAGAGGATGTTGAGGATTGTACTGCTGGCTGTTTTGTGGGTCTTGAGAAACATGACATCTGTGATGGGTTGACAGATTTTGGAAGGATGCTTCTGCCTACATAAATACACAATATATAATGGAGGAAAGATATTTAGAAGCTACCCTTCTCACTTGGTAATTCATTCTTTATGATTGCTGTGGTCCTCCCTGCTTTCCTTTGGCTTCTATGTTTAGTCTGACCTGTTTTTATTTCTTTGACACATTTCAATATGTCATGCGTCTACACATGTTTGAAAGCTGGGTTGGAAGCCAGCCCCCTCCATAGAAAGAAATATTTTGGGGAATATTAAAAAGGCAGAATATATTTCTCCAAAGAAATAATGAGAGAAAAAAATCTAAGACAAAGCCAGACCCCAGAAACTAACTCCCCCCCCTCTCTCTCTGCCCCAAGCAGAAGCCAGGTCTGTAGAAATGCAGATGTGATAATCCTTTCAGAAAGGATGGAGCCAGGAAGCTAGAAGCTGATGAGATTAGGAAGACAAAGACCCTAAAGTCTACATACCCTACCCAAACTCTAAAAGACATGACCTTTAGGACATAATAGGATTAATCCACCAATACCAAAAAGGACATACTCAAAAGCTCAGGTCAAAGTACATGACACAGGAAATACAAAGCCTCAAACAGGAAGAACTCCAAACACAAAAGCCTAAGAAGGTATAAAAACCCACCACTTGCAGCTACATGTGGTCAGCTGCTCCAGAGCCTTGAGTCTTGTGGTTCTGCTCTTCAATAAACTACAACTTTCTTTCTAAAGCAGTCTCCATTTTGTTTATTCCTGGCTTGGACTGGATCCTGATAAAGACTTTTCTTTGAACAGTTGGAATGCCAAGTTTGTGAATTGTCTATGGCACTTATAGGCCATAAATTATATAATCAAGATACAGTGCCTTTTTGTACTTTTAACAATAAAAAGCTAGATGTGATTTTAGCACCAAGCATGAAAAGGTTGTTCAAAGTTGTAATGAATGTGAGAAACATCCATTTTAAGATGTTCATGTATTGAAAGAATTAAATAAAGTAGCTGCTCTGTCAGTCCAGATAATGGGCAGATAAAATTAAAGAAAGGGAAACCAAAACACCAAGGAGCTAATACAGAGAGTAGATTTCCTTCCTCATGAGAGTTTCTACAAGCAGGGAGGGGCAGTCTCCATTTTGCCTCTGTGTTTCATTTCTCCCTTCTTGGAGTTTGGCTGAAAGCCTGTTAACGGCAAAACTGCAGTGAGCAGCAACAGAGATGCAGCTAATAATTTAGATAGAACATTGGGTCAGTTAAACTAGTTGCAATATTATGTTTTTTTGCAGACTAAGATGTATAAAAAACTGTCTAGTGCTTGTCTAAGATCTTAAGCTAGAGAGATCAGTTGATTGAGACCCACCTTTTCAAGAAACAATGATTCATTCTTTCTCCTTTTATTTTTTCTGTTCAACTTTCTTCTACATCTCTGACTTTGCTGTATATAATAACATTTTCCGTTTCTTAGTGAACTTGCAATGCTTCTTTTTGGAAAGGGAGCTAGCTTTTAATATATGCTTCCCCACAAAATCAGGCTATTGAATGGAGAAAGGGAGAATTCCCCTTACATTTTTGATGGTATCTTTAAAGCATAAAAGTCAGCTGGGTGACCTTGAGTCAGTCATTCTCTCATACCCCAAGTCACCTCACTGGATTGTTGTGGAAACAACAGGTGAAGGAAAGTGTGTTGGATATGTTCACTGCCTTAAATTATTTGTAAAAATAACAAAGGCAGTATAAAAATAAATAAGTAATAAATACATAAGCATGCATTGGCTCTTCCCAGGAATTGTGGGCAGGGTGCAGCAGGATTGTGGGAAGAAAGTTGGGAATCAGCAGGGGCCCAATCTCTGCATTCTAGGCATGCCTCAATATGTGCCTTCTTTACAATATAAAGTTTTAATAATCCCTGCTAAGAAGGGTAGAATAATAAAGCCTATGCGTATTGGGCCTCTGCAAATGGCTTTGATTAATCAAGACTTTCCCGTTATGCCTTTATTAAGTTAGACAAGGTATTGTTCTGAGGCAGATTAATAGCCTTAGTTACACTTAATGCCTTATGCAGCTTTCTTTGCTAACAGTTTGGGCACATTTTGGCCTGTATGCTGCAAGCACAGTATGGGAAATGACCAGGCTGAGCCCAAGGGAGGGGTCAAACGTATCATACCGTAAGTTGTAAATCATGAGTCCCTGCACGCCTGCAAGAGATCTAAGTCCAGCCCTCTTTGAATGCCTTCTTAATTCCCACATATTTCCCTTGACCGTTAATAGTTCAGATTATAGTAGAGAGTTTAAGTCTGCAATAAATCTTTATACTCATTTAAACTTCCTGAATTTCTTGATTTCTCTGGTGCTTGACATACAGCACAGTTATCCAAATACACTCACAATTTCTATGCAAATTGCTCTTGTGAGCATCATATTGTTACCCACATCTCACCCCTATAGGGTATATGTAGCGTACCAATGTAACCAAGATATGGTTGTTTTTAATTATCAATAATTGTAATACTAAGGTTTTTTTTTAATCACACACACATACATATACTATACCTGCAATCCAGTGTGAAAAGGGAGAGAGGAACACTTGGTGGATCAATTCAACCTAAAACTTTCTTATAATTGCAATTCAGTAGCTCAATATCAGTATTCATTTCTAGTGTATTTGTTTTAGAAAATGCACTTACTTGATGTCCTTTGTAGTACTGTATTGAAAGAATCCTACCAGGGTAAGACCTGCCAGCCAAAGAATGAGATACACAAATCGCTGAAAATACCTAGAAGAGAACCCGATACAATCTTCTAATTATCTGCCATAGCTCTTAGGATATTTATACACTACAAACTGTCTTTGCCAACTCCTGAATGTAATGCATTCACCTCCTAACCCAATATAAACAAAAAAAAAGCCATTTGGTGAAAAATATATAGATGAAATCCAAGCTTCCCAAGAAATGTAGCACCAAAACTTGGTCGTAAACTATAGAATTATGCTGGTGCAGTTTCCTGTAAATTTTAGGTGAAAAATAAGTGGGAATGCATTAAACTTCCAATGGGCGTAACCCATTTATTGCTATTGAAAATAACCCTATATCTACCAGAACAAAAAAGTTTAGGGAGTTGAATCACATTCCACACCAGTAATATCTACTGTATTGTCTGCTGTAGCCCTTGACTGTCTAAAACAGAGGTCCCCAACCCCCGTTCCATGGACCAGTACCGGGCCACAGCATGCCAGCAACCGGGCTGCACAAACAAGCAAAGCCCTATCTGCAAGATGCAGGCAGCACACAAAACCACCAACCCTCCGGTCCACGGAAAAACCTCTGTCCATGGAACCAGTCTTTGGTGCTCAAAAGGTTGGGGACCTCTGGCCTAAAATATAAACTTGAAAAGGTGTAATCCATAGACCCAAAATGCTACTGCTTTGACAGCTAGGTATAGATTATGAATCAAAGGAGACAGTAACATTAAAACTATGATTTAAAACCAGCATAGGCATTCTGGGGCTGAGTGGAAAGTTGTAGTTATTCAGTTATAAAGCTTAAAATTAAGGTTTTGGAAAACACTGATAGACTTTGTTATTAAACATTGTGCTGCTTACACATACAACTCTAGATAGCCTTCAATATAAATAAATATATATATATATATATATATATATATATATATATATATATTATAATTTAATAAAAATCAGTTCAACAGTAAAAGTATATCTGTTGCTGTCTACAATCAGATAACTTTAGTCTTCATTAAAACAACTGTTGTTTTTTTTAAATGATGGTCATTCAATTCATACAGGAAAAGGAAGAAAATATTGTTATCTATTATCACTGGGGAAGAAAATCTTCTGTACAGTTAAGGTTTATTTAAAAGAATTCAAACACTCTCAATACACACACACACACACACACACACACGGTTCTTTACCATTGCCTTTTTTTCCCCACCCACCAAGTAGGCTTTCTGTTTGGAACATTTTTTTTTTGTATTTTGTGGTTATTCTCATTGTATTATATTCCAGCTTTTAACTAAAGAGAACTCCAAAAGAAAATCTCAAGCCTTCCTTTACCTAGGTATCATTAAGAAGGTTTGAATCAGAAATAGGAAGTTATCTGTGAACGTGCAGAGAACCAGGATATAACTGCAATCAGGTTTCTAAAATCCTGTTTACTCAAATAATAAAGGTGTCAACTCTACAACGAACCTGGCTGCAGCCATCTTTCTCATTCTAGGTTGCCACATGAATGGGAGGAAATGTGAAGAACTTTTACTAGTCTAAACAATTCTGTGTCCCTTGGGAACCAAGGTCATTCTGTCAGTTATGCTAGGGGGATGGGAAACGTAGTTGATTGCATAGCACTGGGGTGGGAAGTTTGACTTTGTAATAGTGTAACTCTTTGGAGGGAATTTTAGACTTGGTTTCACGTTTGACCATGCCAATACTTTGTATCCAATAAACATGTTCTTTGATGAAGTGTCTAGCCCCAGAGTTCTGATTTATTTAGCTCTATCAGAACCTTGACATTAGGATAAAGGACATATATAGAGTATTAATTTTTTCAGAGGTACTTTTTTATCTCTCGATGTACAATAGCCTAATGGTAGCATGAATCTACTAAAGCTATCTCTAGAAATAACTGTTCCTTTTATTTTTACAAAAAATGGGGTTGTGATAGGCACTACATGCCTGAATTATTTGACAATTGTAGAATTCAGGTTTACCTGTTAAAATAGGTTATACATGACTGCTTCCAGCCAGGAATACTCTTGTTGCTGTAATCAGAAATGTGATCTTTAGTTTAATATTATTGACTTAGAAATTTAATGCATGTTATTAGAGCCACAGTAGGGTAAAAATTTCAAAATGTCAAAAAGAACAGCCTAGAGTTGCTTGATTTCTGTTTTTTTCTATCTATCTTAGAGCCTAAAAGTACTCCTATCAGTCAACTAGAACAGATTCATAGAACAATGTGTTTAAGATCATTCTTAAGTGATGTTAGAGATTTTACAGATAGTCATGTGGATATTGCTAATTAGTCCTGCAAATTGTAGAATATATTTTAAGAAAATGTTTTATAGAAGTTTCAGAATTAAGTTGCTTCTCAACATCTGCTGCTACCAATCAACAAGCATTAAAATCTTCACCTTCATAAGAAGGATTTTTAGATTAGAAAAAAATAATAATAAATGGAAATCACAAAAAGATTATAACGGAATCATTCTATCTTCTTCTGAAACCCATTTTTGACAAGAACAATAAAAGTTTTGTATAGACGTTTTCTCAAAATGATATTCATTCATAAGGCTGACTTCCAATACCAATCCTGTAATCCAAGATGATTTTATCACTTAAAAAATACATTTTAAGATTAAGTGAATACATTTGTATTTACTACAAGAAAGAAAGTAGTATATTAGTAATGTAGAATAAAACCAAAAGTACTGTGTGATTTTTTAAAAAGGTTTTGTTTAGTAAAAACAAAAACTGTTTGGAAAAGAAACAGGCTTAAGAAAGCCTTTTGGCCATTTTCCCATGGTGATGACCTCCCTTGCTTCGTTAGCCCTCTCACCCATCCCTGGGTTTTGTTTTCCATCATTATTTAAAGACATATACTTTGACCTTTTATGTAAATCTTCCTCTATAACTCTCCCTCATACATGATGCCTTCCTGACTGATACATCCACCAGTAAACCAGGAAAAAAAGAACTTATTCCATTTATTAACAGAATAACAGAGGGATGGGACCTTGGACATCTTCTAGTCCAACCCCCTGCTCAAGCAGGAGACCCTATACCATTTCAGAAAAATGGCTGTGCAATCTTTTCTTAAGAACTTCCAATGAAGCTCAGCTCTCCTACATTCCACTGGCCCAACAGCTCAGAACAAAATGACCATGGAGGGCAGCAACATTGACTTCAGGGAGAGAGTATTCCTATCATGTGTATAGTAGCCAACTGGACCAGAATTGGACCACAGGCACTTTTATGCTTTGAGACATAAAAAAAAAAAAAGATTTCTTCCTATATGTATTTGCTTTTTTCTGTCTTTGAAAGTATCCAAAGGTTTTTCCAAGTTCCCCTTCTGGGCACAATTATGGTTAGGTAGTCATACATAAAACAGCCTTTTCACAATGCCTCCACCCCACCCATTTGTTTGAATATGAGTCTCTTCTCGGAAAGGTCTACCATCTGACTTCCCCCATTTCTCTCCCTCCCAACACTCAGCAAAGACTTTTAAAAAAAAAAATCTCTTGGATTTTTAATCTACCGTATATAGAATTGGAATACTACTTCAGCTTTATAAATTTTTATTTCTTTCAAAAACATGTGAGCTTTATATTGCGTTTTTACCTGCAGCATTTAGTTGATTTTCTTATTGTAATTTGGCACTTGAACATTGTCTTTGTTTTTGTCTTATGAACTACGCAGAGTATCTGTTATACGTTAATTGGGTAAACAGTTGGTGTGCATACATATTAATCAATCAGCGATGCTTTAAAGACATCTTAGATCATTTATTCTGCACTTGAGCAAGTAATTCTACAAGAGAAAGCTAGGTTAGAAGACCAAACTACAAGGAAAAACAAAGGAAACAGAAATCATTAATGAAAAAATTGAGAAGTCAAAGAGACAATGCTCTGAAATACAGCTCAAATTACAGGCAAGAAAACTTCCCCCCTTTCCTTGAGGCTCTAATGGATTATCCCCATCAGCCTTGCACAGAAATTATTGTGGAAGAGGGGATGTCAGCAATAGGGCTGTATTTATCTATAAACCATCAGCTCCAAGGTCCCTTCCAAGTCTGTTATGCTGTTAATTCTCTGGAGAAAGTTATAACACTAAGTGATAAGCAAACAGGAATGAAGAACATGCTATCCATCTTCATCTGCTAAGCACACAATTCCTCTTCTCAAAATCATCTTTTCAACCTAAACACCCACAGTCTGAAATTCAGTCAAAGGTCACCTTGAATTTTATATATGGTTACAAAACAGGCAGCTTTATCCTTCATCAAAAGTTTTGGTAAAGGAAGTTATACTCTCCCCCCCTCATGTTGCTCCTTACCAGCAAACGCCTTTCATTCTGCCTTTGGTCTATCACAGTGATAGGTGGATTTCTTGCTGGCCCTCTGCACAAAGTGCAGTTCCTGTGTAGAGCTGCTCAGCAGTCTGGGCAGGGACAAAGTGGGTGGAATAATGCCAAAGAACAATAAAATACATAAATGTGAATGGCACAAGTAGATGATTGCCACTCAGATAAAGGTGAACGAAACACAATGAAGTAACTAGAAATAGTTGAGAAAGATGAAATGCAAAAAATAAAAAAAAAAAAATAAAAGATGTATACAAGATCACGGAAGGCTCAAAAACTTTTTTTAGTTTTGAGAATAGGAAAAGCTGTTTATTTAGAATTCGTTTTTGTAAATAATACCTGGATACTTTGAAAATCACTGTTCTACCTTTTTCAGATCATATACATCTTTGCCTTTTACGCTACTAAAGATTTTCATGATGTGAAATGTTTATATGTTTGTAACTAATTTTGGTCTCTGGGGAATACTTTTCCCCTTGCAATCCGGTAGGCCCCCATCCTCTTGATCTTCCAAAAAGCAGGTAGGAGATGACTTTTCCCTTGGTTGGGTGATAACTCTGTTGAGCCGAAGGGATTCTATAGTTGGATGAATATAGTTGTTAGAGGTGGACTCCTAGTTTTTCTTGTTCATTGTATGTTTTTATTGTTGTCTTTCAACAGTCTATTACTGCTGTTTATTTTTCTTTGTTGTTTCACAGCTTGTTGCAATTATCAGCAAAATACCCTATGAATATACCTCTGGGCACTTTTCCACTGCTATAGGTTTCATCTCTAACATAAGTTTCGTTTCCTATGAAATGCCTGTAGTTCTTTGTTCTTTGTCCATACAATGAGCTCATCCCCTCTGTTAAGTTTCGTTTCCTGACTTAAGTCTCATTTCCCAGAAAAGACCTGCCTTGNAGAATGATTTAGGGTCTCCTGGTTTCTTGTTTCTCGCTCCATATATGGTAATGAAGACCCTTTCCCCCTCCTGCTTTTGTACACCCCCTAATGACGTTTATTGACCAATAAAAAGAGAGGCACAAAGGCTTTTCGGGGCTCTCGCTCTCGCTCTCGCCTGCCATCTCACCTGAAGAAACTTGTTTGTCCGTGTGTTTCTCTATCTGAGCGAGGTCCGTTGATGGTGTTCAACGTACATCACCAGTCCATTCCTCTGGAGAGGAATAAGTTCATCCTGCAGGCGCAGGACCCCGGGATTTTGCAATCCCACAACAGCTATAGTACTTTACTGCTTATTTTTCAGATCTGTATCTCTATCTTTCCACAAATAGATGAACTAAATCTATCTGTCTGTCTGTCTGTCTGTCTGTCTGTCTGTCTGTCTGTCTGTCTGTCTGTCTGTCTATCTATCTATCTATCTATCTATCTATCTATCTATCTATCTATCTATCATCTTATTCTTTCAGTCATTCTTGACTTTTTTGAGATTGTCTGAACAAATCCTGGTAGATTTCTAGGCAATATTTTTGGAAATGCTTGCCCTTGCCTTTTTCCTAGGGCTCAAGATCAGCCAGCTGGTTCTATCCCTAAGGCAAGATTAGAACTCACAGTCTCCTGGTTTCTAATCCTTAAGTACTACATCTAATTGATTCTCATTTAAAATATAATTACTCATTCAAATCAGTAAATCTACATCATAATTGTATACACATATTCCAAAGTAAATGAAGTTTTGCTGCATAAGTAATACTTTAGCAATAAAAAGCATTTATTTATTTATTTGTTTATTCAATTCTTCAGCAAACAAAGGCTTGTTTAATCCACTTTCACCTACTTGCTGACGTTTTCTTGCAAGTTCTCTGACCTATTCCATATTAATTCGATAACAAATAGCTTGAGATCTGCCAAAATGATATGTAGTTAGTTTATTTCTATCACATTCTCTGCAGATATACATCATCTTGAATCTTAAGATCAGGTTCTACTACACTAAACCATAGCATGTTAATTTTTGTATGAGCCATGAATTCTGGCTTAGCTGCAATAAATCTATTTATGATTTAGTCAACAAATCATGATTAAGCCAACTATAACTTATGCAGAAGTGTGTGCCTGCATTTTTGAGCTACCCTTGGTTCTGTGTAAGATACTGAGATGTATACTACTAAAATAATGGGTTAAAAAAAGTAAGTTGGGGGTTTTTAAGACCAAAATAAGCTTCTACAATGCTTGTTTTTGCCCCTTACCTGCCACTGCCAACCTATCAGAAATGCTAACACACACACAAACACTGACACACACACACACACACAGAGAGAGAGAGAGAGAGAGAGAGAGAGAGAGAGAGAGAGAGAGAGAGAGAGAAACACTTCAAGGGCTTGGGAATGCAAATAAGATATTGGATGACTGCATACATCACACAGATTGCAAGTTGACTTTGCCTGTTCTTCTGTACTAATGTTCAAGAACAAATACTTGTCTTTTAGTCACATAAAAATAGAAGAGCAACCTGTTCAGATTAGATCCCATGTGTCCAACCTTTTGGTTTGTCTGAGTCACACTAAATGAAGAAGAATTGTCTTGAGCCACAAATAAAATATATAATATAGTTAATGTATATATACAGTGCTTTTTTTGTAAAAAAAAAAAAAAAAAAAGGTGCCGGAACAACCTACTTTGCAAAAGTTTACCTTTGTAGTTGAAAAAAAAACCCCTTCAATATTTAGTGTATCTAAAAGACTAGGATTTTGTTCAAGATAAGTTAATACTATTAATGTTACTGTTCTGTCCCAGTCTACGAGAGTCCTTGTTATGCTCACAAGGAGAAACCCCACTTCCAAGAAACAGGCAGGAATCGCAAGAAAAAACCAACCCCTTTTATTCTCACAAACCCGAGTCAATGTCCAAGGCAAACAAACACAGTCTACAGAAACTCGATCCTCAACACAAATAGTTGCCTTTGGCAACCAGCACCTCCCACACCTTCCCTTTTATAATTCAGCCAATACGTGGCTTTCTAATGCCTTCTCCTTTGCCTTTGGAGTCACCCCATTGCATTCCTCTGTCCTACTCGCTTCTCTTGCCTGTGCTTTTGTGCCTCCTGGATTTGTCCCAACTGTTCTTCATCACTGTCCAACTCAGGCTCCCAGCACAGCTGTGTTTCAGCCTGAGCGCGAGTAGAGGGGCCAGGCTCCTCGTCCGACTGTAAGTCTTGGAGCTCCTCAGAGCCTTCCTCTGACTCTAATGTCACTCCAGGCCCCTCCTCCTCATCTGATTCCTCAGACTCAGCTGCTGGATCCACTGGCTGGCGAGGAATCACAACAGTTACCATGCACTGTGTAGCTTTAAATTAGAAGATTTTATTAATTTTTTGGGACATTTACCACTGGCATACCCATTTAGTTTAATGAATGGAAATGCCAGCTTTCTATGTGGAATGAAATTGGCCCAATAAAACAAAATTTGGTTGCTTGTAAAAGATTGAATTATTTTTAAGAAGTTGTCAAACAAGGTGGAAAAATTTACATTTGGAGTTTAATATGGATATTGACTTGAAACAAATTAAAGTTGAAACTTTGTCAGTGAACAGATTACTTTTAATTTACCTTTAAGTTAAACCCAATTTAATAAATAGATATGATTAAATCTCATACTGTAGGTCTACCTTTATATCTGACCAATACATAATTAATATATATACCTCCAAATCACAAGACATTGGCTTTATTCTTATTCTTCCCCTCTGCAGTTTAAATATAAAGTATAAAAGACTAAAAGGAGATTTTCGTAGACATCCCAGCCTTTGAACTACCCAATGAACCGAAACAGCAATGTTTCACTGTCGAGCAAGCTTCCACGCCAGCTGCCTTTCTTTCCTCTCACTTTGCCTCTTTTTAACCTCACACCTCACCTTCTGTAAGGGAAGGCAAAAGGCTCATTCACCCTCTCATGAAAGTTGGCCTCCATGTTTATGTGTCTCCCACCACCAGCACCATCGGCTTCCACACCACATGGTCTGACCCAGACAATCAAGCCACGCTCTGGCTGTGGTGCTCCAGCGCCTCATGGCTCGTCCTAGAGGAGGCAGACAGCACCGGAGGGGACCCCGCTCGCACCGTACCACCAGCGGGGCATTTTCAAAAGCAAACAAGAATAGGAATGGCAACAATCTGGAAAATCTGTCGACAAAAGGTGCCGGAACCCCGTTCTGGTGCGTTCTATGACAAAAAAGCCCTGTATTTATATGTATAAATGTTAAAAGTTTACAATCTTGTGGGGCTGTCCAGGGCCATAGGCGGTCCATAGGCCGAAGGTTAGACACATCTGGACTAGACCCATTTTAATCCAGCATTTTGTTTCTCACCAAATGCCATGGGAGCAAAAGATGGAGACATATCGTTATTCACTCTTGTTCCCTTACAACTGGTGTTTGGAGTAAGCTATCCCCATCAGAAAGAAATAGGAAAAAACCCTCCCTGCTAATTTTCTCCAGGCCTTCCCTGATTTTATACACTTCAGAAACGTGCCCACTTAATTATCTTTTTTCCAAGCCAAACAGTATCAGACATTTACCCTTCTTTCATAGGGAAGATGTTCAAAGCCCCTCTGTTTTGGATTGCCCTCTCCTTCATTTTAAGCCAGTTCTTTATATCTATTTTTAAGTTTGGCGATCTGACCTGTGCACAGTATTCCAGATGTCGATACCTCATGTACTGTATTTGTTTAACAGCATTTCAATTTTGTTATAATAAGCTTTAGCTTTGAAATTAGCCTTTTTCTTCTCTATGTATAGACCCAATATCTGATTGTAAAGATTGTACAGATTGTGTTTGGCATTTGTGGAACATTCGCTCAGTTGAAAGAGATCCCTCTGATGTTTGTTTTCTGGGCAGAGTAAAGAGGAAATGTGTTGGAGAGAATTTAGATTGCAAAAGCATAAGCATATATATTTGGTCACAGAAATAGTTGTTTCTGAATTTTAAAGCCTTTTTAATCTCGTCATACTTGAGAATGGCTTTTGTTAGTTCAGCCTCAATCATTAACTTGGTGCTTCCTGCATCTGCCACAAATTTATCAAGTTTGCATTTAATAAACTACCATAAAATACAATATAATGTTGAGTTATATTGTATTTTATGGTAGTTTATTAAATGCAAACTTGATAAATATGTAATTCATGTGTAATTCATATGTAATTCATGTAGCTTTAAACTATTTAAATGTTTGTATATAATATTTATACAGTTAATGAAATTTCCTTAGAAGAAAACCCTTTAAAAAAATAATGCTTCTTTTTAAGGTGCAGAATTAAGAAAGAAAAATATTATGGAACATTAAATGTTAAATTTAATTAAATATTAACAACTAATGATGTGATCTGTTTATATGTAATGTTGATTTCAGCAAAGGAGATGAACTCCTTAAATGAATATGCTATCTCCAGTGTTGTTTTGACATTATCAAAAAACATTTATTAGATGTCATATTAGTAAGACAATTAATTTTCATCAATTCATCTTTTCTTCTAGGAGGTTTCCAAACTTTAGGAACAATTTTTCAGATTCTGCAATACAGGAATTCCTTTGCTTCACTTGTTTATAGACAAAATAGATCTCTTTCCACTCAATTTATAAAGCACAGAACAGGAAAAAATAAATGGAATGTATTCAGTTTTATTCATCTTGTGTTAATGAAAATGTTTTTTTTGTGTCAGCATCAGCTGAAGGAGATGCCTATAGAATTCATCAGACATCCCTTGACATGGCATATAAAAATCCGAGAGTGGTCACTGAGTAGGCCCTTTCTCTTATCTTTACTAAATGTGCTTTCGGAAGTGGTGAAAAGAAAGAATGATAATTCCCAAAGTTCTTAAAACTTGAACAGGCTTGGTTTCTTAAGCCATTTGCCAGTTATTGCATTTATTTCTGCTTTTTAATAATACCTTTTTCATTACTGAGATGTATAAGAGTGGTTCTCGGAATTCTTAAGTGTCTTGAAAGTTGAAAAACAAAAACTATGAACACCTGACATAAAAGAAAACCTATGGATAGGGGGATATGCAATGCTTTCTCCTGAGGATTCCTGACTGGAACAAAAGGAGGAATGACAGCCTCAAGCAAGAATTTCTACAGTTGCCTGAGAAAAAGGCTTGCTATGCTTAGAAAAACAGAGCCACCACAAATACACTTGTATACAGATAGTCCTTGACTTATGACCAGTTGCTAAACAACTATGCAAAGTTCCAGTGGACCTACCTGGTGATACTTATGACCCGAATTTGAAATTCTGATGGTCATCCCTCCCCCAGTCATGCAAAACTTTGGGCACTCAGCAACTGACCCATATTTACAACTGTTTGCAGAATCCCTCAGTCATGTGACTGCATTTTATCATGGTTTCATCAAAACTCAGCATTTATTTCCAGTTTTAAGCAAAACTGTGACCACAGAATGCTAAATGACAAAAAAGATCATAAAATCACATGACAGACCTGCTTTATGATCATCATGAGTAAAGATTGTGATAGGGTTCATTATGATTGTAACTTGAGGATTCCCTGTAGTCCCAACCAAGTCCTAAAAAAAGAGGCATTTGAATTTACAAATGTGAAGCCTTCCCATACTCGTCTTCTATGGCACTCTAATTGCTAGCACTTGCATCAGGAGGAGGTCACAACTCAGTTTTGTACCCCAAGTTCTTCAGATTGTGTATTCAAATATGGCAAACAATGTTACCTCCATTCTGATCAAATCACTCTACAGAGGATGCTATTTCTTCCATTCTCCATCTGAGCTTGAAGCACTTAGAGGAAAGAAATACTTACGTGCATTTGTTGTTTGTCAACTTCAGTTAGGCTTTTAACACAATCATTCCCCAGCATCTAGTAGACAAATTGGGCCTTTTAGGCTTAAACACTCCTTTGTGCAACTGGATTCTTGATTTTCTTACCAACAGGCCCCAATATGTGTGAGTTGGAACAAATACCTCTAATACCATTTTCTTGACCACAGGTTCTCCTCAGGGCTGCGTCTTAAGTCCGCTGCTGTTGACCCATGACTGTTGTGCTAGGTTTGCCACCAACCATATTGTGAAGTTCGCAGATGATACAACAGTAGTGGGTCTTATTCAGGATGACAAGGTGGAAGGTACTGCAAGGAGGTTGAGGGGTTGGTGAACGGGTGTAAGGAAAACAGCCTAGTTTTAAATACTGGAAAAACCAAAGAGATCACTGTCAATTTCAGAAAAGGCAGGCACAGCCACACTTCTCTGTGCATTAATGATTCACTTGTAGAGATGGTTACCAGCATCAAATTCCTGGATGTGCAGCTAACGAGTAGGCTGGCTTGGTCGCTCAACAGTGAGAAACTGGTGAAGCGGGCACAGCAGTGCCTGCATTTTCTGTGTCACATGAGAAAAGCACAACTTCCTTCCCCTGTTCTGACCACTTTCTACAGGGGGACGATCGAGAGCATCCTGTCATACAGCATCACAGTCTGGTTTTGAAGCATCACTGCTTCAGACAGGAAGGCGGTGCAGAGTGGTGAGAATGGCCGAAAAGATCACTGGCAGTTCCCTCCCTCCCATCCAGGACATAGCACAGAAGCGTTGCTTGAGCAGGGTCCGTAAGATTATCTGGGACACTACAATCCTCTTCACGAACTGTTTTCCTTGTTACCTTCTGGGAGGAGGCTTCGTGGTATCCCTAGCAGAACATCCAGATTTAGCCATAGTTTCATTCCATACAGCATTAACCTTGTGAACTCTCAAGCTTCCTCCTTCCGTTATATATTCAAGATGAACAGTATTTAATATTTATTTG
Source organism: Protobothrops mucrosquamatus (assembly GCF_001527695.2). Taxonomy (NCBI): domain Eukaryota; kingdom Metazoa; phylum Chordata; class Lepidosauria; order Squamata; family Viperidae; genus Protobothrops; species Protobothrops mucrosquamatus. The sequence goes on along the minus strand of NW_015388264.1, from coordinate 48,030 downwards.
TTATGTATATGTAGGGGTGTGGGTCTGCACATATGTTGTATATAGTATGTTTAGGTGTGTGTCATGTATGTGTTTCACTTTGGGAGCGGGCAACTAAATTTCATTTTTGATGTGTGCCCTTGTGCCCACAGTAAAAAAATGACAATAAAAAATCTTATCTTATCTAGCCCTTCCCTTTGTTGTGATATAAAACCTGTGCACTTGGACCTGATTCTTAATTCATTAAATTGTCTCTAGACATACTAGAGCAGACATGTCAAACACAAGGCCCGGGGGCCGGATGCAGCCCGCAAAGTGGTTTCATGTGGCCCGCGAAGCCATCCTGGAAACATTGAGGAAGCGCCTGCTTCCTTGGCCCTGGCCCAGGCCAGCCGGGAGCCAATGTACAATTTTGTGGTGGCCCTCTATGCTGAAACGCATTCAGTCTTAGCTCCACAAAGCTGTTTGGAAACAGCGAGGAACCAGCCCCTGCCGCGTCGGCCCCACACCCTGGATGCATGCTGGGGAGGTGTCACCCTTTGTGAGAAATGAAGAAATGCACCATCGCCTGGAAGTGGCCAGCAAATGGCCCTCGCCTACTTCACATATCCGGCTTGATGGGCTCTGGGGGAGGGGTTTTGGCAGGCAGCGGGGTGCTCTCTTCACAGCACCAAGAGGCTAATCTGGGCGGCGCAAATCCAAAAAGAAACGCGAAGCCGCCCAGCTCCCACCCTGCCCGGTTTCAGCAGGCAGCGGGGCGCTCTCACAGCGCCAAGAGCTGAGCTGGGTGGTACAAATCTGATGAGAAGTGCAATGCTGCCTAGCCCCCAGCCTGCCCAGTTTCAGCAGGCAGCAAGGTGCAAAGCTGGTGAGCTTCGCACCACCCGGCTCAATATCTCGGCGCTGTGAGGAGAGCACCCTGCTGCCTGCCGAAACCGGGCAGGCTGGGGCCTGGGCAGTATCGCGCTTCTTTTTGGATTTGAGCTGCCAGGTTCAGCCTCTTGGCGCTGTGAGGAAAGCGCCCCTCTGCCTGCCGAAATCAGCAGGCTGGGGGCTGGGCGGCATTGCGCAGGTAACGTTGACTCTCACACTGCTCATGGCATCCCCTCCTCCAGAGCCCACCAAGCCAGATATGTGAAGTAGGTAAGGGCCATATGCTGGCCACTTCCAGGCAATAATGTATTTCTTCATTCCTCACGAAGGGTGACACCTCCCCAGCTGCGTTTCTTGCTTGTTTTTCTCCCTCTCTCATCTCAAATATTTTCCCACCACTCTGTACTTAGGAAGGAAAGAAGGAGAGGGAGGGTCTGAGGGAAGTCCTGCCTCAGTCCTGCCCTGCTGCCCTTTCACCATCCCCTTGCCCCCTCCTCCTGGCCTATCGTGGGGGTCTCCCATCCTATTGCTAAGGAAGCTTTGGATACAAAGCCGGGTCTCCTCCCATGGAGAGGGAATGGGCCTCCCTCTGACTTTGCCCTCATACCCATCATGAGCAATCTGTGTAAGGAGAGCAAGCACAGCAGCAGCAGCCTTGAGGAGGAGGTAAGTGCAGCTGGGCGTCCCCTTGGGGAAGTGGGGCTGGACTTGATGCCATGGGTGCTCGAGGGCCAGGCTGGGCATTTGATCTCTGCTGTCCAGGGCTCCCAGCAGCCCACACCACCATCCAGCCCCCCACATGGCCTGAGAGGAACAGTGAGGCTCCTCCAGTGGACCGTGCCTTGGCATTTGCCCTGGTCCCACCCCTTTCTGCCAGAGACCTTCAGATCTGTCCCATTCCTGCCCAGGCCCCCACAGGCACCCTTGACATGAATGATGTAGAGCTGGCCACGCCCACCCAGTAGGCCACACCCACTCCATCCACACCCACCCAGTAGGCCACACCCACTCTGGCCACACCCACCCGGCCCCCCAAGGGCAACCGCAATGCTGATGCAGCCCTCAATGAAATTGAGTTTGACATCCCTGTACTAGAGCAAATTGCATTACTTTCTTATTTTAGTTACTGATTTTCTACTATCTTACATATTGACTAATCTCTATTATATTTTATTGCTATTTTATGACTTATACCATAAATGTGACAGAATGACCCTTAAATCTCTCTCCCTTCCCCTTTTATTTACCCTATCAACTGAAGCAGAAACTATGATGATTGTAAAATCTTGCATTAAATGACATCTGAGCAGTTTAGGCACAAGTTAAGGAAATTACAGTTTTGGATCTCGTGTAATGAAATGCTTCCGTTTTACATAATTGGTTGAAAAAATAAAGAAAAAAGCATTGATGTGTATTTCTATGAAGACTCTTAGTCATCCAGGTCACAGTTGTACCAAAAGTGGTTTTTATTTTTGAAAAGGCAACAGGACTGATTTTTTGAGGAGGAAGACATCCGCTTCCTATCCTGGAAGCTTTGTCAGTTGTCAAGTTGCCTTTTCAAAAATAAAAACCACTTTTGATACATTGATGTGTATGCTTTATTTTGTGATATCATGTAAATCACAGAGCTGAAAGACTTTTAAAATTCATTGTCCATCTGGATGGTGGGTGCGGGTCAACCAAAAAGATTCAAAATAAATTTTAAAGAGTATTGGTTTAAGAAATAATCCTTATTTATGGAGAAAACCTTCAAGTACAAAAAATGAGATAGGACAGTGGTGGCGAACCTATGGCACGGGTGCCAGAGGTGGCACTCAGAGCCCTCTCTGTGGGCACGCACGCTGTCCCCCCAGTTCTAGGCCTTCAGCTGGGTTTTATAAAACCTTTTCGCTTTAGGCCTCCGCCGCCGTGTACAAAAAAAAAAAGGTTCAATCAATCAGTCAATTTCAACTCGTTGCGGGAAAAAAAAGATCTTGCAAAGTTGGAATTGATTGATTGAACTTTTTAGTCCCACCCAGTCTGCTGTTACCACCGCAGCTACGCCCCCCATGGGCCACGCCCACGCAATGGGCCACACCCACCCAATGGGCCACACCCACCCAGCAGGGCTACTACGTATTCACTCAAAACCCAACGTCAACCCGTGAGCCAGAGATTTTCCAAGCGGTAGTGACTCTATCCTCCCAGTCCTATGATTTTCACATTGGTGGTCAACCAATTTTGTTGTCTCTTAGAAGGAACGGAGTAAAATTTATCATATAAGACAAAAAATTCACAATTATAAATAAACATATGGTAGGTCTCTCTCTTTGTGAGGGGGATGAGGAGAGGGGGGAGGGAGGGAGGAGAGAGAGAGGGAAGGAGGGAGGGAGAGAGGGAGGGAGGGAGGAGAGAGAGGGGGGAGAGGGAGATGGATGGATGCTTGGTATTGTAATAGGGTATGTATAAAACAATTACAATTCATATGTAAATATAGCACTGAATTTAGGGAGACAGCTAGATTGAAATGGAGCCTGTCCCTTCTTGATCCCTCTCCCCATACTCACTTCAGAAAGGGGAGGGGTGTTCTTGGTATTTCTCTCACTCGAGTAGTGTGCAAATAATATCCACTCAGCTTGCTTACTTATCAGTCAGGGAAGTAGGAAGGGAGAGCATAAAGCAAGCTAATTACGAGAATGGGACTAGTGGTCCCAAGGTCACACATTCTCTTACACCCATGGTTCATGCACAGGCACATCCCTGCTGTTTATATTATTTGGTTACTACCTTGGCTTTGATTACTTTTCCAAAGGCCTTTAGAAATGAAGGCTATTTGAAAGCCACTGCCAGTAGAAAAAAAGAAAAAAGAAACAACATTGTGAAACACAAATGAAAAAATTACCAAGATTGACAGTAATTTCACTGCAGGGGAAAGAAAGAAACCTGATACTCAGAACAGTCAGTCAGACTCACAGCAACCATCGACTTCCACATCTATTATAGCATAGAAGATACAGATGCAATGTGATTTTTTTACACATACGCTGAGCCTGAAATCTCACAAATCAAAATTTTATTCCTTATTTTATTGGTCTTGACTGAAGAAGAAATTTAGTTCTGTATACAAAAAAGCTATTCAGAGTGTCAATATTGACATAATTGATTATGAAAGCAGTTCATACTTACCTAAAACAGGTTATTTCGAAACTTAAGTAGAAAAATCCATTTTGGAATATATTTATTGAGAACTATAGTTCAATTATTAATGCTGTTAAATTTATGTTCACATTTGTGAGGCAGAAAAACATAATAAAAGAGAAGAAGATGGCATTTGGGGGAATTAATGAATTAATTCAAATGTATTACCCAAAATGAATTAATTTGAATATATTACAAGAACTTTGGAATCATTTTTCAAATATTTTCATAAAATCTGATTGCATGAACTTTGGAATCATCTGTCAGATGCTTCTGTAAATCTATAGTCCTCAAATATTTACATAAGATTCTCATTTTTGAAAGAAACTTCTGAAAGCTTTTATGTAACTAAACTGTAAAGTTAGTTGTAGATTACAAGTGTGTTATTCAAGGAAAAGGAAAAAAAAAACCTAATCAATAATACAGGTTGTCCTCAACTTAATGACCACAATTAAGCCCAAACTTGTTAAGAAAGTTTTGCACCATTTTACTACCTTTTTTGCTGCAGTTGTTAAGCAAATCACCACAGTTGTTAAGTGAATCATGAGGTGATTAAGTCAGTCTGGTTTCCCCCATTGACTTTGCTTGTCGGAAGCCAGCAGGGAATATTACAAATGGTGATCACATGACCCAGGGACACTGGAACTGTCATAAATCTATGCCAGTTGCCAGGTCCATGATGATGCTGCAACACTTGTAAGCATGAAAACCAGTCATAAATCATTTTTTTCAGTAACTTTGAATGGTCACTAAACAAATGCTTGTAATTTTGAGGACTACCTGAGGTGATGATAGGCTTTCTCTACAAAAAAAAAAGAAAGCACATTTCTTTGTGCAAGCTTTTGTTACACTGGTGAATGTACTTGAAAGCAATTTGAAAAAAAGAGCATTTATATATGAAAACATGGGATTATGTATCATCCAGTCAATTTCAACTTTCAATAATCACATAGAATAGATTATCTCCATAATGATCTGTCCCCATCCTAGTATCTCAGGTCTTTCAAAAGTGTGCCCTTTATTGATTCTATATAATAAATCCACCCACTTTGCTTCTGGTCATCCTCTTCTATTTCCTTCCATCTTTCCCAATATTATAGATTTCTCAAGAGTTTGGTCTTTGCATAATATGTTCAAAGTATGGAAATTTGAGTTGGTCATTTGTGTCTTGAGTAAGAACTCTGGATTGATTTTTTGATGATCCACTTATATCTTTTGCTAGCTATCCATGGAATAATCAGAAGTACTCTCCGATATTGTGCAGCACTGCGCCTGCCCTCTGGAACACCTTGCCCCTCTCCAGTGAGGTTGGCCTTCAACCTTCCTGATCTTCCATCTTCCATAAGAGGAGAGTATCGCAAGGAGGTAGTTGATCAACAGCAGATCCCAACTTCCCCTCATTCTACCTCCACCCTTCTCATCTTTTAATTGGGCTGTTGTATTTGGCTCTGTTTATTTTATTTATGCTTTTATCTTTGTATAGCTTTTATTTTTTATGAATGGTGCCCAGAATTACCTTGATGTAAGATTGGTGGCCAATCAATTTTATAAATTGAAAATAATAATAAGCATCAAACTTCAAAAGCATTAATGTTCTTCCTATCCTGCTTCTTCAATTTTGATTTCCATAGAATGCCATAGGGCAGCAGTCCCCAACCTGTCCAGCTCTGTGGACCAGCAGCGGTGGGGGGGGGAATGGGTTTGTGAACATGGAGCTCCGCATGCCTCAGGCCACGGACAGAGGATTGGGGACCTCTGCTATAGGGAATACATTGCTTGCACTATCTGATCCAAATATCTTTCCCAAGCTTTTCATGGCTGCTTGTTCCTTTACAATTGATGGTTGATCCTAAAAGGCAGAAGCTATCTACCACTTTGATATTTTCATTGTCAGTTCTAAAGCTGGTTAGGGCTCCTTTTATAATTAGTTTGATCTTTTTAATATTACCTTTTAGTCCCATTTTTTTCACTGTGCTATTTTTGTTACAGGAGCTTGTATATCCTTTGCTTTTTCAGCCATCAGAGTAATGTTATTAACATAGTGCAAATTATTGATGTTTCTTCCTCCAATTTAAAAAAATATTCATCTTCTTCCAATCAACTTCCCTTATATATTCAGGGAGAGTCTCATTCTTTTTATATATATATATAATATTTTATTAGTTTTCTAATTTTTAAGTATTTAAACGTGGTGACTGGGTTAATCAATAGTTCAATAACATACATAAGTCTTTAGTATAAATCTCAAGTTACAACATCAGATATTTCCTCTCTTTTTCCCTTAATGTCTACTATCTCATATTAGGCTAATACAATTATTATTATATCAACTAAGTAAAAACATCTTNCCCGATGATGCATAAGTGAGTTTTGGGTTGCAGTTGGGCACTCGGTCTCTAAAAGGTTCGCCATCACTGAGATAGGAGGGTCAGGATACTAAAAGTGTAACCACCAGTTGGTTAAAACAACAGAGAATCTTCCTTGCCTCATTTTAAATAGTATATTCTGTTTTTTAAGTGTTAATATTTATTTGTATACCATCCAGAGCCTCTTTGTGAGGGGGATGAGGAGAGGGGGGAGGGAGGGAGGAGAGAGAGAGGGAAGGAGGGAGGGAGAGAGGGAGGGAGGGAGGAGAGAGAGGGGGGAGAGGGAGATGGATGGATGGATGCTTGGTATTGTAATAGGGTATGTATAAAACAATTACAATTCATATGTAAATATAGCACTGAATTTAGGGAGACAGCTAGATTGAAATGGAGCCTGTCCCTTCTTGATCCCTCTCCCCATACTCACTTCAGAAAGGGGAGGGGTGTTCTTGGTATTTCTCTCACTCAAGTAGTGTGCAAATAATATCCACTCAGCTTGCTTACTTATCAATCAGTCAGGGAAGTAGGAAGGGAGAGCATAAAGCAAGCTAATTACGAGAATGGGACTAGTGGTCCCAAGGTCACACATTCTCTTACACCCATGGTTCATGCACAGGCATATCCCTGCTGTTTATATTATTTGGTTACTACCTTGGCTTTGATTACTTTTCCAAAGGCCTTTAGAAATGAAGGCTATTTGAAAGCCACTGCCAGTAGAAAAAAAGAAAAAAGAAACAACATTGTGAAACACAAATGAAAAACTTACCAAGATTGACAGTAATTTCACTGCAGGGGAAAGAAAGAAACCTGATACTCAGAACAGTCAGTCAGACTCACAGCAACCATCGACTTCCACATCTATTATAGCATAGAAGATACAGATGCAATGTGATTTTTTACACATACGCTGAGCCTGAAATCTCACAAATCAAAATTTTATTCCTTATTTTATTGGTCTTGACTGAAGAAGAAATTTAGTTCTGTATACAAAAAAGCTATTCAGAGTGTCAATATTGACATAATTGATTATGAAAGCAGTTCATACTTGCCTAAAACAGGTTATTTCGAAACTTAAGTAGAAAAATCCATTTTGGAATATATTTATTGAGAACTATAGTTCAATTATTAACGCTGTTAAATTTATGTTCACATTTGTGAGGCAGAAAAACATAATAAAAGAGAAGAAGATGGCATTTGGGGGAATTAATGAATTAATTCAAATGTATTACCCAAAATGAATTAATTTGAATATATTACAAGAACTTTGGAATCATTTTTCAAATATTTTCATAAAATCTGATTGCATGAACTTTGGAATCATCTGTCAGATGCTTCTGTAAATCTATAGTCCTCAAATATTTACATAAGATTCTCATTTTTGAAAGAAACTTGTGAAAGCTTTTATGTAACTAAACTGTAAAGTTAGTTGTAGATTACAAGTGTGTTATTCAAGGAAAAGGAAAAAAAAAACCTAATCAATAATACAGGTTGTCCTCAACTTAATTATTTATTATTTATTTTATTTAACAGGATTTATATGCCGCCCTTCTCCCCATGGGACTCAGGGCGGCTCACAGCATATTAAAACATCATACAAAAAATTTCCCCTACTAAAAACCAATTAAAACCCAAATATTGGTAGCTGTGGCTCTTTAAAATCGTTAAAAATTGTCCCTATTTAAAACTCACCCTAGGTCAGGCCCGCTTGTTGAAAA